>NC_142799.1:45435147-45602566 GCF_049724085.1 Artemia sp. Qi Xiang Cuo | reverse complement strand
AAACTACTGAAATATTCCAACAAGTGCATTTCAAAGAAAGAAATTCGAAATGATCTTTGAAAAATCAAGAAAATGTAACTGTGACAATGTAAACCACGAACAAACACTACTGAAATAGTCCAACTCTTTCATTTAAAAGAAATAAATTCAAAATGAACTTTGAAAAATCACGAAAATGTAACTGTGACAAGGTAAACCACGACAAAACACTACTGAAATAGTCCAACTCTTGCATTTCAACGAAAGAAATTCAAAATGAACTTTGAAAAATCACGAAAATGTAACTGTGACAAGGTAAACTACAATAACACACTACTGAAATATTCCAACTCTTGTATTTCAACGAAAGAAATTCAAAATGAAATTTGAAAAATCAATAAAATGTAACTGTGACAATGTAAACAACACCAAAACACTTCTGAAATATTCAAACTCTTGTATTTCAATTAAAGAAATTCAAAATGAACTTTGAAAAATCAAGAAAATGTAACTGTGACAAGGTAACCCACAAGCAAACACTACTGAAATATTCCAACTCTTGCATTTCAACGAAATAAATTCAAATGAACTTTGAAAAATCAAGAAAATGTAACTGTGACAAGGTAACCCACAAGCAAACACTACTGAAATATTCCAACTCTTGCATTTCAACGAAATAAATTCAAATGAACTTAGAAAAACCAAGAAAATGTAGCTATGACAAGGTAAACCACAACCAAACACTACTGAAATATTCCAACTCTTGCATTTCAACGAAAGAAATTCAAAATGAAGTTAACCAAATCAGGAAAATTTCACTGTGACAAGTTAAAACAAAACATCACACTAATGAAATATACAAAATCTTGAATTTCAACGAAAGAAATTCAAAATGAACTTTGAAAAATCAAGAAAATGTAACTGTGACAAGGTAAACCACAACATCAAACTACTGAAATATTCCAACTCTTGCATTTCAATGAAAGAAATTCAAAATGAACTTTGAAAAATCAAGAAAATGTAACTGTGACAAGGTAAACCACAACCAAACACTACTGAAATATTCCAACTCTTGCATTTCAATGAAAGAAATTCAAAATAAACTTTGAAAAATCAGGAAAATGTAACTGTGACATGGTAAACCACAACCAAACACTAGTGAAATATTCCAACTCTTGCATTTCAATGAAAGAAATTCAAAATAAAATTTGAAAAATCAGGAAAATGTAACTGTGACATGGTAAACCACAACCAACCACTAGTGAAATATTCCAACTCTTGCATTTCAACGAAAGAAATTCAAAATGAACTTTGAAAAATTAAGGTAATGTAACTGTGACAAGGTAAACCGCAACCAAACTCTACTGAAATATTCCAACTCTTGCATTTCAACGAAATAAATTCAAATGAACTTTGAAAAATTAAGGGAATGTAACTGTGACAAGGTAAACCACGACCAAACACTACTGAAATATTCCAACTCTTGCATTTCAATGTAAGAAATTCAAAATGAACTTTGAAAAATCAAGAAAATGTAACTGTGACAAGGTGAACCGCAACCAAACACTAGTGAAATATTCCAACTCTTGAATTTCAAAGAAAGAAATACAATATGAACTGTGAAAAATTAAGGGAATGTAACTGTGACAAGGTAAACCGCAACCAAACACTACTAAAATATTCCAACTCTTGCATTTCAACGAAAGAAATTCAAATTAACTTTTAAAAATTAAGGGAAATGAAAATTTAAAAGGAAAAAAACGAAACAACTAAACAGAAAAATTCAAACAATTTAATATAAAAGAAATAAATTCAAATGAAATATGAAAAATCAATAAAATGTAACTGTGACAAGGTGAACCGCAACCAAACAATAGTGAAATATTCGAACTCTTGCATTTCAACGAAAGAAATTCAAAATGAACTTTGAAAAATTAAGGGAATGTAACTGTGACATGGTAAACCACAAACAAACACTACTGAAATATTCCAACTCTTGAATTTCATCTAAATAAATTAAAAATTAACTTTGAATAATCAAGTTAATGTAACTGTGACAAGGTAAACCGCAACCAAACACTACTGAAATATTCCAACTCTTGCATTTCAATGAAAGAAATTCAAAATGAACTTTGAAAAATCAAGAAAATGTAACTGTGACAAGGTAAACCACGACCAAACACTACTGAAATATTCCAACTCTTGAATTTCAATGACAGAAATTCAAAATGAAATTTGAAAAATCAAGAAAATGTAACTGTGACAAGGTAAACCGCAACCAAACACTACTGAAATATTCCAACTCTTGCATTTCAACGAAAGAAATTCAAAATGGACTATCAAAAATTAAGGGAATGTAACTGTGACAGGGTAAACTACAACATCACACTAGTGAAATATTCCAACTCTTGCATTTCAACGAAAGAAATTCAAAATGAACTTTGAAAAATTAAGTGAATGTAACTGTGACATGGTAAACTACAACATCACACTACTGAAATATTCCAACTCTTGCATTTCAAAGAAAGAAATTCAAAATGAACTTTGAAAAATCAAGAAAATGTAACTGTGACATGGTAAACCGCAACCAAACACTACTGAAATATTCCAACTCTTGCATTTCAACGAAAGAAATTCAAAATGGACTATCAAAAATTAAGGTAATGTAACTGTGACAGGTTAAACTACAACATCACACTAGTGAAATATTCCAACTCTTGCATTTCAACGAAAGAAATTCAAATGAACTTTGAAAAATTAAGGGAATGTAACTGTGACATGGTAAACTACAACATCACACTACTGAAATATTCCAACTCTTGCATTTCAACGAAAGAAATTCAAAATGAACTTTGAAAAATCAAGAAAATGTAACTGTGACATGGTAAACCGCAACCAAACACTACTGAAATATTCCAACTCTTGCATTTCAACGAAAGAAATTCAAAATGGACTATCAAAAATTAAGGGAATGTAACTGTGACAGGGTAAACTACAACATCACACTAGTGAAATATTCCAACTCCTGCATTTCAACGAAAGAAATTCAAAATGAACTATCAAAAATTAAGTTAATGTATCTGTGAGATGGTAAACTCCA
This sequence comes from Artemia sp. Qi Xiang Cuo, assembly GCF_049724085.1. NCBI lineage: Eukaryota > Metazoa > Arthropoda > Branchiopoda > Anostraca > Artemiidae > Artemia > Artemia sp. Qi Xiang Cuo. The sequence goes on along the minus strand of NC_142799.1, from coordinate 45,599,487 downwards.
CCCTCACACTACTGAAATATTCCAACTCTTGCATTTCAACGAAAGAAATTCAAAATGAACTTTGAAAAATCAAGAAAATGTAACTGTGACAAGGTAAACCACAACCAAACACTACTGAAATATTCCAACTCTTGCATTTCAATGAAAGAAATTCAAAATGAACTTTGAAAAAATCAGACCTTTGGAGGGGGAGGGGCCGGGGGCAGGGGGTCGTTCTGTGTCTCAATGCACAAAAAAGTATAAAAAATGATGAGGGAATGGGGGGGGGAAGGGGAGGGGAGGAGGAGGAGGAAGGAGGTGGGAGGAGGAGGTAGAAGGAGGAGGGAGGAGGAGGAGGAAGGAGGTGGGAGGAGGGAGGAGGAGGGAGGAGGAGGAGGTGGGAGGAGGAGGAGGAGGTGGGAGGAGGTGGGAGGAGGAGGAGGGGGGTCGGGGGAGGGCCTTTGGGGCACCGGGAGGGCCTTTGGGGCACAGGGAGGGCCTTTGGGGCACAGGGAGGGCCTTTGGGTGTCTGGGTGACATTTGGGGACCGGTGGACGGCCTTTGGGACCCCGTTGGTCCTTTGGGAGCTCGATGGGCCTTTGGGGGGCCCGGGGATGGCCGTTGAGGGTCTGGGGTGGGCCTTTGGGGGTCGGGGGTACCCTTTGGGGGTCCGGGGGCCCTTTGAGGACCAGAGGAGGGTCTTTGAGGGTCTGAGGAGGGCGTTTGGGGGGTTGGGGCTCTATGGGAGCTTGGGGGGCCTTTGAGTACCGGGGGCTTCCTTCGGGGTTGTGGTGGGGGATCGGAACCCTTTGGGGTTGGGGTAGAGGACCTCACAACACTGTTCAAATGGAACTTGTGTATTATAACGACCACACTCAAAACCTCTTCTAAAACCATTTCTAAAATCTTCTTTAAAAATGTCTCTAACGGTTTCGCCGAAATAATCCCATAAAATGGATAAAACCGTTTCGCCCAAATAATCCCTAAACGTAATTTCAGCGTGTTCCTTTTGAATGGCATCTCTGCGCTAACGCATTTCAAATTTCTAGGAAACCCTTTCCTACGTTAATCTCTTCATCTCATAAATTTTCATAGCTAAACTATTAGGGTTTCGTTAGAATATCAATTTACCTCTCCGACTTAAAGCTCCGTGAAGCCGTATTTAAAAATAGAATTTCTATCTCTTTAGACTCCCGCATAATTCCAAGATTACAAGTGATGTCAATTATAATTCCTGACCCTAAAGATCAATGAAGCCCTATTTGAAAATAGAATATTAATTTTTCTCTCTGACCTAAAGAACGTTTATCCCTCAGACCTAAGATTAAAGAAGCCTTAATGTTTCTTAATTCTCCCCTTCGTGAATCAATAATTTCCCCTAGCAATTATGTAAATCACAGATTAAAGAAGCCTTAATGTTTCTTAATTCTCCTCTTCGTGAATCAATAATTTCCCCTAGCGATTATGTAAATCAATTTCTCAGGTTAAGCTAACCAAACAACAAAGAAGCCATGTTTGTTTCTTAATGTCCCCTTCGTGAATCAATAATTCCCCCGCCGATTATGTAAATCACCCTCATGTCATTACACGTGGCCAAACAACAACAGATCGATTGACCTTGACACACCCACATTAGACTCGATCGATAATCCTTGAATAAATTATGTAAAAAAAAGTTGTAGGTGGCAGCAGGGGTGAGCAATGGGAGTAGCACCTCCCCCTCTACTTATATATATATATATATATATATATATATATATATATATATATATATATATATATATATATATATATATATATATATATATATATATATATAAATATCTTGAGGCTTCAAGCAAGAGCTTTTATTCCTTTGTGTGTACCTTATTAACGACTGATGAGTTTCTTTATCAGGCCCAGGTCCCTGTTTTTTTTTTTTTTTTTTTTTTTTGCTCCACCTCCCCCTCTCAACGGCTGTAGTATACATAATATATATATATATATATATATATATATATATATATATATATATATATATATATATATATATATATATATATATATCTTGAGGCTTCAAGCCAGAGCTTTTATTCCTTTGTGTGTACCTTATTAACGACTGATGAGTTTCTTTAACAATCCTGCCAGAGAGTATCCAGGAAATAAAAGATCTAAAGTCGAACTGGCCCGCCCTGACAAAAAACATAAAGAAAAGAATATAAAGACGACAAACGGGTCTATGTCGTCTTTCATAATATATTAACAAATTGAAAAATATTATGTTTCAATAAAGTCTGTTTAATTTCCTCCCCTAGAATTGGTATGTAAGGTAGTGAAACGTATCTATTGGAAATTGTAGGGTCCAAAAATTGAGAACGTTCGTTTTGCATGAAAAAGGAACTAAAAACTACAGCATGAAAAAGGTAATAAAAAAGAAGGTTCTCAACTTTTGAACCCTACAATTTCCAATAGATACGTTTCAATACTTTACTTACCAATTCTCGGGGAGAAAATTAAACGGACTTTATTGAAACATAATATTTTTCAATTTGTTTTAAAACAATCAGACCATTGAGCAACTGTCTAAATTCTGGAAAAGATATAACACGTAACAGTTTGGCAAGTGGAGTGTATAGCATTCCTTGCTTTTAAGGAAAATTTTACGTCGGTCGAATACACAGCAATTTGTGGAACGTTTTATTGGGCACCAGAATTCAATAGCTAATGCTCTAAAATTTACAAAACCTCCAGAAAGTTTCACTTCAGCTTTAGCAGAACATATATTTCTTAATCCAGACCATTTTGTACAGTTCGAAAAAGCAACGCTCATTTCACATGGTCACTATTTCACACAATGGGTTCTTGAAGCATTAGAAAAAAAAAACACATTTTCGTAAACTTAAAAATTAATAGAGATACTGGTAATATAAATATTGATCCTATTTATGATATTATTTTAAAAAAGGAATCCATATTCAAAAATAAAGTATTGCAAAATGTCCAAAGGGTTAGTATAAGTAACTAACGTAAGGGAATAGCAGCATCAAAAGCTTTGCATAAAATTATGTTGCAATAATATATTCCTATTTCATTTGTTATTTTAAAAATTTTAATCCAGTTACTTTTCGGGTTTGATGAAGGTAGCTAAAAATTGTATATGTTAAGTAATTGTATATTATATATTTTAGGTTAGTCTATTTTAGTATTATAAATGTATTTTTTAGTTTTAGTTTTACGCTGAAGACGCCTTGTTAGATAAGGGCGAAACGTTGGTTTGATTTTTGTTGTTTTTCTTCGTTTTCATTTACTGGCCATAGACCCGTTTGCCGTCTTTATATTCATTTCTTTGTGTCTTTTATACATAAAGCATAATTGAATTTTGTGATAGTAAATAAGACAGTGGGGGGGGGGGGTAAGGTCTTGCCAAAAACCATAAGATTTTTCACTTAAGGGAGGGAAGGGGGTCTAATACTTCAAGCAATTATAATTTTAGAGTTAAATACTGACACATATACACAAATAGCATAGTAAAATATGTAGGACCAAGGAATATAGCAAAAGAAAAAAATATTTCCGTGTAACTAAATTAGGTTTTGACAACATTTTTACAACATAATTACTGCTTTTTGGTAGGGGCTTAAACAGTGGTGGTTCTAGGCCTGGGCAGGGGGGTAACTGCCCCTCCCCCACCAGTTTTTCTGAGGCCTGATATTAAATTCCTTTATTTTATATAAAAGGTATACCTGTGATATACCTTGCACCCCAGATTATGAGGTCTAAAATCGCTACTGGGCTTAAAGAATAAATGAAAACTAAAACTAACCTGGATTCTATTCCAGAAGGTAATTCATCAGCCATATCACTGTATCTTTTCTGTCTTTTACCAGGAAAATCAGTATAAGATGGCACAACTCGCTTTCCACCTAGTCTTTTACGGAGGTCTGATTCATTTGAAGAGTTATGTTGAGGATAAGATTTCTCAGTTTCCGAGCCATTTATTTCACCTTCTTCTGCCTTTATTCGCTTGTGCTGTTGAAATGAACCATTTTTACTGGAGTCTTGATAACCCCTGAAAACAAGAAACTCGTAAAATTGAAAACAAGAGGAATTTATGTTAACTTCCCCAAATGAAGAATTTTAAATTTTAGCTAAAACAATAAAGAAGTTTTATCTTGATTTTTACAGTAAAATGTCCACAAAATTATTCATCTGATTTTTCAGCTAAGTAACCCTCAAATAAAACCTCATTTTTAATGTTTTTTGGCTCTTGTCTCCCCAAAGAACTTTTTTTTTATGAAGATAAAAAAAGCTACTTCCCCAATCTAGGGGGGGGGGGATTTTATCTTATTTTTTACAGTGAAAATACTAAAAAAAGGCTTCATTTGAACTAAAATATGTATTTCTGAAATTCGAAGGGGCAATTCTTAAGGCAGGGGCACCGTCCCTATTGGTCCCCCTGCCTTAAGAAATCTCTGTCCTCAATCCATCAATGAAGTTAGGGTGATATATTTTTCAGTTTGGCAATAGGCCCAATACCTATTTACTAATTGATTTCCTAGTGTGTATCTTCATGAAGCCTTAAAATAGTTTAAATATAAATAGAAAAATCGAGAATTACTACAAGGTATGCCAAGGGCATATCCAGGATTTTTGTTTGCGGTAGGGGGGGGGAGGGTACAAAAAACTTTACAGAAAACATCACAAATTCGTTTACATGCATTTCTGTGGCTTTTTTACAAATCGGACATTTTATTTTGGGGGGGGGGCAAAAAAAACGATAACTTCCCTCCCCTCCTGGATACGGCCCTGAGGCAGACACGTGTGATTTTAGTCTTGAGGCTACAAGCCAGAGCTTTTATTCCTTTGTGTGTACCTTATTAACGACTGATGAGTTTCTTTAACATTCCTGCCAGAGAAGAGAGTAAGTAATTATTGCCAAAATTCTAATTTTTATAAAAAAAAAATTTCTGTGATACATTTTGAAACTCCTTATTTTCATATGCATTTTTTTGTAGACCTGGAAATTTAAATTTTCTGTTTAGTATTATTTTGTCATTTGTTAAACCCTGTAGTATTTTTTATCAGCCCCCCAACTTGGGAACAAGATGTTTCAGCATGTGCACTTATCAGGGATACCAATTGGAGGGGGACAAGTGGCCTCAGTAGTTTGAAAAATGCCTTTTCCTTTGTCTTCCTTAAAAAAAAGATATTCTTATTTTGTCGTTTGTTAAACCCTGTAGTACTTTTTATCAGCCCCCCAACTTGGGAACAAGATGTTTCAGCCTGTACACTTATCAGGGATACCAATTGGAGGGGGACAAGTGGCCTCAGTAGTTTAAAAAATGCCTTTTCCTTTGTGTCTTCCTTAAAAAAAGATAAAAAAAAATAGACTTACCCCCTCCCAGCCCAACAATTTAATAAATTGATGCCACTAACACCTGACAGGTTTCATTGGTAGAAGCTCATACTTTTATTTCTTTTTTACTCATTTAACTGGTATATTTTGTTAGCTATTCAAAAAACTAAATGAACTTCAATTCCATTTTTCTAGGAGAATTAAATAAAAAGCTAGTTCTATCAACTGAGAGTAAGGGGCAGCATTAATGCTTAAAATGGACAAAAACTATTCCGCACATAAGGGAGCTACCCCATGCTTAACCCCAAGCTTGCTAGACTTGAGTTTTTAGTGCTTTAATAAAGCTTCTTCTTCCAGTTCAATGGGCCTTGTGTTTAGCAGTTGCTCTTAAGAAGTTGCAACAAAAGTTAAAGGTTAGGAGAAGTTTTAATTTCTGTTCAAATGAGCCCTATTCCAATCTTCTAGGATCATTAGTTGGATATGATCACCCCTGGAAAAAAAGAAACAAAGACACAACCTTGATCTTTCTCTTGAGAAAAAAAAAGTACAAAATCCCACCTTTTTGTATACATGTACTTGAAACCTCTACAGTAGGGTTCTCTTGATGTACTGAATCTAATGTTGTGATTTTTAGTTTTCCTCGTTTTCCAAAAATCAGGCAAATTTTCTCAGAACCATAGCTTTTGAAGAGTAACTTTAAACTTAAGAAATTTGCATATTTGGAACGCACATAAAACATTAATTTGTTTTTATCCATAATTGTTATCAAAATTCACGTTTGTAGAGTTTTGGTTAGTATTAACTAGTAACTGTTTTGTTTGTTACTAAGGTCTGTTTTATTCAACAAAAAGGTTTTTACTAAGTCAACCAGGGTATGTAAGACTTGCATTTTGTTTACATCATGAAGACTTTCTGGTCAGCAGGAAAATCAAAGCAGACGTAACTTTCAGTAAAAGAAAAGCTGATGCACCCAAAAAAAAAAGATACAAATATATCAAATTTTGTCTGTGACCAGAATGGTAAAACAAGAGCCTGGGCTTTGCTTAGGCCCTGGCACTCAGCAGGCTTGTATATATTTGATTCTCACTGTAGCTTGTCTTCTAACCATAGATTAATGTGAAATTCTGCATGTTTTATGGCATCATCATAAGTTTGAAACAACCACCCTGGGAAAAAACAACAACAAAAAAACGAAATCTTCATTAAAGTTGGAACCTATCTAGATTATTTTTTATGCATTAACATAACTATTGTATTTTTCTTTAATTTGTTTCTGGAACTCGTTAGAGAGCAAGTGACATCGTAAAAAAGCAAAGCAACTCAACCAACTTGTTGTTGTAAACTGTGGAGGTGGCTATACAGTTTGACCATGGAGGCTGAAGTCTCCAAATGATTTGCCTTTGTTTGCTACTTTTTTGTAGCAATTTTTTTTTTTCAGAAATTCTACTTTAGTTACTTTTGGCTATCTTAGAAAGGGGTTGGGTTAGGAAAATGAAACTTTCAGGGATGGGTCAACATGCTAAGGTATGTCCCGGGAAGGTACTTTGAAGTACCTACCTCCGCTCCTCCCCTCCTCTATATAATGGTAAATTATTGCACATTACTAGTTGTTTTAGCTCACATTTCATCCTATATTACTATCATATTTATAAATCACTGCTTACCTTACACAACTTCAGCTTTTAACCTTGTTCATTAAAATATATTACAAAATTCTAATTTCATTTAATAGTCATCCTTTTAACTTATTTACTACCTAGCTGACATTGATTATGGAACCCTGTTTGTGATGTCACAACTTTGCTTACCATAACCCCTTTAACGGTAGCATGCAGGTGCCAGGGGGTAGGAGACAACAGTTTGTTGATAAGCCATTTAAACTTTATTAATTAGGAAAAGGATTTGACAAGAGATAGACCAGTAAAAAAATCCGAATCGTTTTTAGAGGACAAATTATGCTCGGAGAAGATGTTTTTGTTTTTATTGGTCCATGTGCCCACAAAGTTTCTGTTGAGTTTATAGAAACACAAGTATGGACTTCCTTCAGTCACAGACTCTCCATAAAACATTTGAAACTGCAAAGATGCACCGTAGTCAGGGGGGAAGTTCTGTTTGGAGTGGATTTCTAAAGGGAGAATCTTCCTTTGGGAGGGAAATTTCAGATGAGTGAATATTCTGGGGGAAATGTTACACTGGGGGTATTGGCAGAATTACTATACGAAACTCATTTTAATTGTTTTACAATCTCTTGGCCAAATTTTATATATGGAGATGTTCCATGGGCTTTTTTCCGTGCGTTTTGTTTTCTGGGAAATAATTTCCACGGAAGGGGGCAATTCTGGAGTGACCGAGAAACCGATGTAAGATAAAAGTCTTATTCCAATGAAAAAATGCTAAGGAGAATTTTTCAGGGTTAAGGAGAATTCTAAGGAGAATTTTCCAGATGATACTTTTGTCAACATATGAAGAACCGTGTATATTGCAATTATATCTGCCTGGTTTATATGCACAGTAACACAAGAGACAAAAATTAACGTACAAGAGAGTAGTGAAGAATTATGGTATACAAAATAACATTTGGCAGGGATAGTCACTAGGGAAAAATCACTAAGGGTGGCAACATGATTGGATGATTTTCGGGGATTTGGGGAACCAAATTTTTTTGGGGGTGGCACATAGATTTTTGGAGAAATCCCCGAAAGTTTGGGAATCGTGCAAGCCCTGCTTGATTTCTTATCAGGAAAATCGAAATACTTAACCACACAAGAAAAGAAAAGCTTTGACTTTGTGGTTGACGCAATAAAGAATTGCCGCAAAATTAATTCAAAGTCAACAAAACAACGCCGCCTCTCACCGCTAGCGACGTTGTGACACTTCAGCGGCGGTCAACCAAGCCTCTCGTTGGCGGCGTTCGGTGGATGCACCGGCATGGTGCTGGGGTCTAGGTAAGACACAGAGCGCTACAAACATCAGAATCGACTTTAGAGGACAAGTTATGTCATGGGAAGATGTTTTTGAAATCCCCCTCCCCCCAAACTCAAAAATTTCTAAAATTCTACTTTAGAAGATTTTTAAATATTTCTAAAGCACTAATAGATAGAGCGCTACAAATATTATAATTGACTTTAGAAGACAAGTTATGTCATGGGAAGATCTTTTTGAAATCCCCCTCCCCCCAAACTCAAAAATTTCTAAAATTCTACTTAAGAAGCTTTTTAGATATTTCTAAAGCACTAATAGATAGAGCGCTACAAACATCAGAATCGCCTTCAGAGGATAAATTATATTATGGGAAGATCTTTTTGAAATCCCCCTTCCCCCCCAAACTCAAAAATTTCCAAAATTTTACTTTAGAAGCTTTTTTAAATATTTATAAAGCGCTAAGACATAGAGCGCTAAAAACATCAAAATCAACTTTAGAGCACAAATTATGTTATGGGAAGATGTTCTTGAAATCCCCCTTCCACTCAAACTCAAAATTTTCTAAAATTCTACTTTAGAATCTTTTAAAATATTTCTAAAGCACTAATAGATAGAGTGCTAAAAACATCAGAATCGACTTCAGAGGACAAGTTATGTCACGGGAATATGTTTTTGAAATCCCCCCTCCCCCAAACTCAAAATTTTCTAAAATTCTACTTTAGAAGCATTTTAAATATTTCTAAAGCACTAATTGATAGAGGGCTACAAACATCAGAATTGACTTTAGAAGACAAGTTATGTCATGGGAAGATGTTTTTTTGAAATCTCCCTCCCCCCAAACTCAAAAATTTCAAAAATTCTACTTTAGATGCTTTTCAAATATTTCTAAAGCACTAAAAGATAGAGCGCTACAAATATCAGAATTGACTTTAGAGGACAAATTATGTTATGGGAAGATGTACTTGAAATCCCCCTTCCCCCAAAATTCAAAATTTTCCAAAATTCTACTTTAGAAGCTTTTTTAAGTATTTCTAAGGCACTAAGACATAGAGCGCTACAAACATCAGAATCGACTATAGAGGACAAGTTATGTCATGGGAAGATGTTTTTGAAATCCCCCTTTGGCCCAAACTCAAAATTTTCCAAAATTCTACTTTAGAGGCTTTTTTAAATATTTCTAAAGCGCAATCTATCATAGATTGCAAGACATAGAGCGCTACAAACATCAGAATCGACTTTAGAGGAAAAGTTATGTCATGGGAAGATGTTTTTGAAATCCCCCTTCTCCCCAAACTCAAAATTTTCTAAAATTCTACTACAGAAGCTTTTTAAATATTTCTAAAACACTAATAGATAGCGCGCTACAAACATCAGAATCGACTTTAGAGGCCAAATTAATTCTAAAATAATTCCCCCTTCCCCCCAAACTCAGATTTTTTTTTAAATCCCCCGTTCACTCACACACACACTCTTCAAAAATTCTAATTGAGAAGCTTTTTTAAATATTTCCAATGTTGAAAACGATCCAGAGCTACACACAGTAGAACCAACTTTGGAAGAACAGCTAAGCCACGGAACAAGGTGTTTGGTCTACCCGCTCCCCCTAAACTAAAAATTTTCCAAAATTCTACTGTAGAAACTTTTTAAATATTTCTATGCACTAGGCTAATAGATAGCGCGCTACAAACATCAGAATCGACTTTAGAGGCCAAATTAATTCAACAATAATTCGCCAAAATTTTCCGAAATTCTACTTTAGAAGCTTTTTAAATATTTCTAAATTAAAGACATAGAGCACTACAAACATCAGAATCGACTTTAGAGGACAAGTTATGTCATGGAAAGATGTTTTTGAAATACCATTTACCCATTGAAATGGGTAAATGGTATTTCAAAAACATCTTTCCATGACATAACTTGTCCTCTAAAGTCGATTCTGATTTACCCATTGAAATGGGTAAATGGTATTTCAAAAACATCTTTCCATGACATAACTTGTCCTCTAAAGTCGATTCTGATGTTTGTAGTGCTCTATGTCTTTAATTTAGAAATATTTAAAAAGCTTCTAAAGTAGAATTTCTGAAAATTTTGGCGAATTATTGTAGAATTAATTTGGCCTCTAAAGTCGATTCTGATTAGTTCTGAAAATGCAATTTCAGTTATTTGAGCAGAATTTTAAGCCATATCAATGTTACAAGTTATGTCATGGGAAAATGTTTTTGGGATACCCATTACCCACTGAAATTTTGACAAAACAACATTTTACCTTAATTTTCAATTATCAGTTTCTTTTTCTCTGGCTTTAGTTCTGAAAATGCAATTTCAGTTATTTGAGCAGAATTTTAAGCCATATCAATGTTTTATTTCCAAAATTTAGGAAATGTATTTGCATATATTTAAAACCTTATAAGTTGGGATTGAGCAAAGTTTTGAAGCTGAAAACAATTTTGTTGTACTTCATTTAAACAGAAGATCTATTTTGCATTGTTTCATTGCTATAACCCACAGATTTTTAAAGGTCATTCAAAGTTTTTGAAATCCCCCTTACCATTCATCCCATTCCCCCTTTATACTCTAAAATCTGGTTGATAATTTGAAATTTGGAAAGCCTTATTTTCCACGGGGGTAATTTTTCTTTTTCTTTTTTTTTTGGGGGGGGGGGTATTTTCCGGGGGGGGGGGGAGAGGATTTTCTGGCGGGTATTCGCCAAGAACCACAAATTTGACGGTATGAGTTTTATTAACATCTTTGACTTTTAGGGGTTGTTTCCCCCTTTTAAAAAACTCAAAAATTTTTTAGACAGGCAAATTACCAACCAGATTTTAGAGTATGATTCTGGTGCAACACGTTGCAACGAAATGGTCAGCTTAGATTAGTACAAGCAGGGGCACCGCGATCAGGTTGCTGACCACCGCCCCCCCCCTCCCCTTCCCCCTTGCAGCTAACCTTTCCACCCTCGAAAGAAAATTTTTATATAAGTTTCAGCATTTTTTACATATTTTAAATCACAGATGTAAAAAAGAAAAGCAAAATTTTTAACATTATAGGATTAAGCTATTTGAATATGTTTTATGTGGTTACCCAACTCAAAATGTTAGGGGGTTTCCAAAAAAAAAAATAATCAAAACAAATATAGATTATTTGGTACTCGTACATTATAAACAACCCGCCGCTATAGACTGTACAAGGAAACCAGACAAACGGGTATTTGTTAGACAAATGGATCGCAAAGCGTGATTTCTTATTGTGTTTACAATATTTAAACTGTTGTTTTTTTTTGGGTTTATGGAGGGAAAAAGGTACCTAGGTTAGGTTACGTATTTAATATATGCTATGATTTACCCCCCCCCACCCCCTAAGGTGCAAAGATATAGCCCAAATTTGTTTCTAAACTATTATATTTTCATCCAATTTTATTTTACTTTATTAGCAGTAACCAAACTTAACTTCTTTTGTGTATAGCGGTGGGTTATTTATAATGCACAAGTACCAATTATTCTATAGTTAAATATATACTTCCACCCCCTCTCTCCCCCTCCCTATTTACACTTCAATAACGTCTCGTAGCTTCAAGAATGAAGATTACTACACTAAACTATTTGAAAAAAAAACCATTTGAATTGATTTAAGAACAAATGGGGTTAGATGCTGTAAATTGCCAAATTTTCTGTTACAATGTTTTAAAAATTAATTACTAAATAATACCCTTAAAAAAGAAATTAGTTGGGGTTATAAAGCTCCAATATATGTTTCATGAAATGGTGTATTTTTGAGGAGATTGAATATTTTTTTTTGAAATAGTGCTTTGCCAGATATCCTTCCATATGTTCTTATCTTCTGCCATATTTGGGTATATTGTCTTGAACGTCACGCCAGTGTTTTTTGATGTTTTGTGTGTGAGCACCTGTTGCAGGGTCAACGAAATCTAAGCTGTGGTTGACGCATAAATGCTGATAACCCTGGCTAGCCAGGCAATTGTAGGCCCTCCAACAGTCACTGATAATTGTTGTCAGGATTCGGTTTTGAATAATTCCCAACAACGTGGCACTACTTCTATCTGGCACAAAAACCATGAATGAATTACCCCACTATTCTTCTGTAATTTTTTAGTCGCCCTATTACCTAGAAATAATTATTTTCTGACTTCAAACTGTCCAAATACTTTACCCCCTGGGGAAAATACCCCCCCCCCCCATCGAAAAGAAGGCTAGAATTTTACAAAATTTTGAGTTTGGGGCAAAGGAGGATTTTAAAACATTTTCACATGACTTCTTCTATTTAACAGCAAGCGGGCTTTTCAGTAAAACTATTTAGCCCTTTTCCTTTTGCTTCACTCTGTGGGCTACAGAGCTACTGGCTTGATTGCCTCATATTTATTATATATATTCAGATATCTTTCAGCAGATCTTTCAACTAAAGGAGTTCAAATATAAGATGATAGATGTCGATTTCTATGCTCTGTGTGCAAGTATAGTTGGCTAGGCTCTTGGCTGATAGTGGGATTTTGTTGTGTTTAAAGTATTTTAACAGTTTAGAAAGCAAGATATGTTGTGCAGACGTCAGTATATTACATTCAAATAGGCAATGGTCAATTGATTCATTATTCATATTACAATGCCTGCAAAGAGGGGACAGGGGTATTGAACCACTGGAATTAGAAAGCTTATATGAGAATGCAAGGAAATTTAGTCCATTTGTTCCAGAACGAATTCTATGATAAATTTTAGAAAGATACTTATTGGGAAAGGGGGAAAGGATAGGATTAATCTTATTAAAATTAATATCTGATAGCCTCCATCGGTAAATATCTCTAATTGGGATTGGTCTCCCACTTGGCTGGTCAATATTTATAGCATTTTTTGCTATTTCATCAGCCTGATGATTACCACTTATGCCAGAGTGGCTAGGAATGTACTGAAAGTAAGTTTTTATGCCACTTGAAGCAAGATTATCAATAATACTGTGACAATGATAAGTGTCAATGTCCAACTTATATTGAGGAGCTGAGGCCAGCAACTCAAGGCTTGATTAAGAGTCGGAATAGATGATAATATTATTCGAATTTTCAATCAAAGATTGGTTTTGCTTAAGGTGTTCTAATGCCATGATTATGGCATTTAACTCAGCAGACATTATAGATAAATTATTAAATAATCTCTCGCCCATTTCAATTTTCAGGTGAGGAAGGAAAACACCACTTGCAACCTACTCATTCATTTTTGACCCATCAACAAATATTTGGAAGTGATTTTTATAGGTAATTGTATTAAGTTCTGCAATTTTTTTCTGGACAAAAGCAATGGGGGTTAAAAAGCAAGGGTTGTCCTCTAAAGTTGATTCTTCTTCTTCTATTTAACAGCAGGCGGGCTTTTCAGTAGTACTATTTAGCCCCTTTCCTTTGCTCTGTGGGCTACAGAGCTACTGGCTTGATTGCCTCATATTAAATGGATATTTTCAGATATCTTTCAGTAGATATTTTGACTCTAGGAGTTCAAATATTATATGGTATATGTCGATTTCTATGCTCTGTGTGCAGGTATAGTTGGCCAGACTCTTGCCTGATATTGAAGTTTTGTGGTGTTTGAAGCATTTTAACACTTTACAAAGCAAGGTATGTTGTGCAAACGTCAGCATATTACATTCAAATAGGCAATGGTCAATTGTTTCATTATTCATATCAGAATGCCTGCAACTAGGGGACAGGGGAATTGAACCATTTGAATAAGAAAGCTTATGCGAAAATGCAATAAAATTTAGTCCTTTTGTTCCAGAGTGAATTCTATAGTAAATATTAGAAAAATACTTATTGGGAAAGGGGGAAAGGATAGGATTATTCTTATTAAAATTAATATCTGATAGCCTCCATTGGTAAATATCTCTAATCGGGATTGGTCTCCCACTTGGCTGGTCAATATTTATAGCATTTTTTGCTATTTCATCAACCTGATGATTACCACTTATGCCCGAGTGGCTAGGAATAAACTGAAAATAAGTTCTTATGTCACTTGAAGCAAGATTATCTATAATACTGAGACAATGATAAGTGTCAATGTCCAACTTATACTGAGCAGCTGAGGCCAGCAACTCAAGGCTTGATAAAGAGTCAGAGTATACTATAATATTATTTGAATTTGCAATCAAACGTTGGTTTTCCTTAAGGTGTTCTAATGCCATGATTATGGCATTTAACTCAGCAGACATTATAGATACATTATTATATAATCTCTCGCCCATTGCAATTTTCAGGTGAGGAAGGAATACACCACTTGCTACCTTCTCATTCATTTTTGACCCATCAACAAATATTTGGAACTGGTTTTTATAAGTAATTGTATTAAGTTCAGCAAATTTTTTCTGGACAAAAGTAATGGGGGGTTAGATCTTTGTTCCACTTTGAGAAATCAGTATTTATTATGGGAATTGGCCAATTCCATGGAGGGGAATGGGGGAAAGTAGGTGCAATAGACTTTGCGGGTACAGGGAACTTCTTCTGAATATTGGTATACTCCTCTACAATGCCTCTATACATGGATGGATTTCTTAACCAATTATGTAATGTGTGTGAGCTATTTGATTCAATTTTTTAAGATGTTTTGTCAAGAAAAAGCTACGTCTCTCCCTTCTTGTTGTTAATTCACTCTCCGACAAGCAGAAACTTGGTGCTTGCGGGTTTCCTAAGACCAAATATCAGACGTTTTATGTCATTTTGTGTTATTTCATTTTTCTGCACCTCGATATTTGCACATGCACCATAAACAATAATCACATAGTCTATATGGGATCTTATATGTGACTTGTAAATCTGGAGTAAGGTTTTCTCCTTACATCCCCAGGGTGTGGAAAGAAGTCTTTTTAGTATATTTGTTTTTCTATAACATTTTTTATTGTGTTTGTGATGTGGTGGTGGAAATTAAGTTTTTGGTCAAGCATGAGACCTAGGTAATTAATATGATTCTCTTCTGGAATAGTTGTTCCATTTAGTTAGTTTTGCATTAACATGGTTCCGCTTTCGGTGAAATTGGATTATTTTTGACTTGGTAGGTGCAATGGGTAAATCTGAAGGTTGAAGGAATTTTTCAAATTGGAAGTGACTTTTGCATATTTGACTGTGCTATCTCAAAGGTTTTGCCAGATGACCATAGCACCAGATCGTCAGCATATTGTAGATTCGTGTGGGGGAGGTTCATGTCCCAGAGATATAGGGCAAAAAGGAGGCAACTGAGGACTGCTCCCTGAGGTAGGCCTTTTGTTATTGTCTTTTGGGGTGAAGAGGCTGAACCAACACAAACAATGAAACTTCGCACTTCTATGAAATATTTTATAAAAGATACTAGCTTGGGGGATAGTCCAAGATTTGCAAGTTTGTTTGAAAAGATTTGGTGGTTCACATTTTCATAAGCCCCTTCAAAATCTAGGAAAGCTGCAACTAGGACTTTATTTTTTTAGAATGATTCGTTTATTGAATTTTTTAACAAAATAAAAGCATCTGTTGAGGAGTGGTATTTCCTGAATCCAGTTTGAGTGTGAGGTATCATATTATTTTTTTCAACAAACCAGAGGAGTCTGTAATAGATCATTTTCTCCATTATTTTCCCCCTCTCAAGAGTAATCATTATAGGCCTACAGGATTCAGGGTTATCTCTGGGTTTATTTTTCTTTAGGATTGGTAGGAGGGACGAACACTTCCATATATTGGGGAACATGGAAGATGCCCAAGCATGATTATAACAGTTTAGCAGTTCCTGTTTGTATGAAGGGGTGGTATTCTTTATGCATGTAGGGTGTATATTGTCATAGCTGCCGCTAGTTTTGGTCCTAATATGATGTATTGCATTATTCATTTCCTGGATTAAAATGGACTAGTTATATACTCGGATCCTGGGCGTGGTTGGTAACTTGGGTTCATAGGAAGTGGGGATATTTTGCTGCGATTATTTGAGGTTAGTTTATTAACAAATAGAGTTGCAAATAGCTCAGCTTTTTCATTAGCATTGTCATAATGGGTATTATTATGTATAAGCTCATACAGGAGTGGGTTGGGGGAAGTCTTTTACCCACACATGTGGCTTATTAATTTATGCATGATTTGTTGATGTGTTTCCCTGCAGAGATTATTTGCAAAATTATTTCAGTAGTTATATTAAGCATCTATAGTAGTCCTTTTTAGATGAGATTCTTCTTGTAATTTTTTTTAATATGTAGTAGGTGATGTTTTTTTTTATGAATGCTTTCCTACCTGCCTTTTTTATTCTCCATTTATTTTGGCACTCATTTGTCCACCATGCTTTGGGAATGTGTTTAGGGAAGGTTTTTTTGGGTGTTGTCCTGGGGATAGCATGATTAGCTGTATTTATTAGTAAAGATGCCAAGACATCAGCATGTGTGTCAACTTTTGAGTTTGAAATGCATTAATTTTGGGTGAAACTTGTAGTTTCATCATTTAGCTTATTTTGGAACATAGACAAATTTGGTTTAGTGTTGATATATTTTGAGGTGTGTGATTGGGTTTCAGCAGGTTCACTTAGGGAGCAAACTATAGCAAAGTGGTCAGTACATAGACTATCAATTTTATTTATACAAATTTTATTCAAAATATTTAAAGACACACTTTGTAGGTCAATTGTAGAGAATCTGCCACTTTTGGGGTTGAAATATATATTCAGGTTTGGAGGGGTAGCAACAGCTAATTCAATATTAATTGAAGTCATATTCTCAATCTATTTACCAGCTTTGTTTGCTGGTTTATTCCCTCACAAAAGGCTGTGAGCATTGAAATCTCCGCAAATAATGATATTTTTTAACATATTAGAATTATTTATATGATTAAAGAAATCCATGGCATCTGTAGTTTGCCCATTAAGGTTATAAAAGCTTATTATGTAGGTTTTTGTATTATTCAGCCAGACACTGATACCAATTGCATCAACATCATTTGCAAAATCTGGAAAGTTGATGCCACAGAATTTTATATTATTTTTAACTATTCAAGCTACTCCACCTCCTTTTCTCTCTGATGATCTATCCTTTCTCAGGATAGTATATCCAAGAGACTTAATTTGTTGATTTTGGGTTAAATGAGTTTCCTGGAGGCAAGCAATAAAAATGGAATTATTATTCATAAAAGATATTAGTTCATTTAGCTTTTTTTCTGTGAGTGATCTTACATTCCACTGGAGTATTGATATGTGTTGTGTTGTTGATTTATTTTTATATGACTGTGTATCAATGTTCAGCTTTGATAAAAGTAAAGCAAGATCTTTTTTTGCTTGAATGAGCATATTATCAGGGATGTAGATTTTTGCCAATTCTGCAATGATTTTTGTTTTCTGTAGTTGATGTATGTTCATGGCCTGAACTGCATTACAGTTTAGAATGAATAAGCATATATTTGGGGATTGCAAGTTCGGTTGTGCATCCTGTTTGTCAGTTAAGGGATTAATTCCTGGTAGTGTTTCTGGTTTGTTTCTTCTTGAGAGGGGGGGCCAGGCTGACCTCATCTCACCGGGCAAGGAGGCTTGTTGACTTGGTGATTCCTTCTGATAGGGATGTGAGCTAGGTGGCTTAGAGGATGGTGTTTTATACGGGGTACTTGATGCATTGGGGGCGTTTGACTTGGGGGGTTTGGTTGGTTTCATTACGGGCTTTATGTGGTATTGTTGGGCAGCATTTGCTTCCATTGCTGCAAAGGGGTATGGAATGGCCGAAAATGGAATGGCAAATGCAAGAAAATTTAGTCCATTTGTTCCAGAACGAATTCTATGATAAATTTTAGAAAAATACTTATTGGGAAAGGGGGAAAGGATAGGATTATTCTTATTAAAATTAATATCTGATAGTCTCCATTGGTAAACATCTCTAATGGGGATTGGTCTCCCACTTGGCTGGTCAATATTTATAACATTTTTTTGCTATTTCATCAACTTGATGATTACCAATTATACCAGAGTGGCTAGGAATATACTGAAAATAAGTTCTTATGCCACTTGAAGCAAGATTATCCATAATACTGATACAATGGTAAGTGTCAATGTCCAACTTATACTGAGGAGCTGAGGCCAGCAACTCAAAGCTTGATAAAGAGTTGGAATATACTATGATATTATCTGAATTAGCAATCAAAAGTTGGTTTTCCATAAGGTGTTTTAATACCATGATTATGGCATTTAACTAAGCAGACATTATAGGTACATTATTATAATCTCTCGCCCATTACAATTTTCAGGTGAGGAAGGAAGGCACCACCTGCTACCTTCTCATTCAGTTTTGACCCATCAACAAATATTTGGAAGTGGTTTTTATAAGTAATTGTATTAAGTTCAGCAATTTTTTTCTGGTCAAAGGCAATGGGGGTTAAATCTTCATTCCACTTTGAGAAATCAGTATTTATTATGGGGGATTGGTGGAAAGTAGGTGCAATAGACTTTGCTGGTAAAGGGGAACTTCTTCTGAATATTGGCATACTCATCTGCAAAATCTTTTGGGGTTGAAATGCCACTTTTGGGGTTGAAATATGTATTCAGGTTTGGAGGGGTAACAACAGCTAAATCAATATTAATTGAAGTCATATTCTCAATCAATTTACCAGCTTTATTTGCTGGTTTATTCCCTCACAAAAGGCTGTGAGCATTGAAATCTCCGCAAATAATGATATTTTTTAACATATTAGAATTATTTATATGATTAAAGAAATCCATGGCATCTGTAGTTTGGCCATTAGGGTTATAAAAGCTTATTATGTAGGTTTTTGTATTATTCAGCCAGACACTGATACCAATTGCATCAACATCATTTGCAAAATCTGGAAAGTTGATGCCACAGAATTTTATATTATTATTGACTATTAAAGCTACTCTACCTCCTTTTCTCTCTGATGATCTATCCTTTCTCAGGATAGTATGTCCCAGAGACTTAATTTGTTGATTTTAAGTTAAATGAGTTTCCTGGAGGCAAGCAATATTGATGGATTTATTATTCATAAAAGATATTAGTTCATTTAGCTTATTTTCTGTGAGTGATCGGATGTTCCACTGGAGTATTGATATGTGTTGTGTTGTTGATTTATTTTTCATATGACTGTGTATCAATGTTCAGTTTTGTTAAAAGTAAAGCAAGATCTTTATTTGCTTGAATGAGCATATCATCAGGGATATAGATTTTTGCCAATTCTGCAATGATTTTTGTTTTCTGTAGTTGATGTATATTCATGGCCTCGACTGCATTACAGTTTAGAATGAATAAGCATATATTTGGGGATTGCATGTTTAGTTATGCGTCCTGTTTGTCAGTTAAGGGATTAATTCCAGGTAGTGTTTCTGGTTTGTTTCTTCTTGGGAGGGGGGCCAAGCTGACCTTATCTCACTGAACATGGAGGCTTGTTGACTTGGTGATTCTTTCTGATAGGGATGTGGGCTAGGGGGCTTGGAGGATGGTGTTTTATAAGGGGTACTTGATGCATTGGGGGCATTTGACTTGGGGGTTTTGGTTGGTTTCATTATGGGCTTTATTTGGTATTTGTGGGCAGCATTGCTTCCATTGCTGCAAATGGGTATGGAATGGCCTTCTCTGTTGCTATTTGGAGTGTTAGTGCTTTTTTCTTACATGCAGGGCATAGGAATTTATTTGTTGATTCAAGTTGTCGTTTGCAATTGATACAAGTAGGCTAAGTGCTGTTGTAAGTTGTCAACTCTTTAGGATGGAATGCTTTACAATTACTACATGCTAGGAGAATTTCATTGCATTTGTTTGTTGTGTGTCCCAGTTTGAGACACTTCTGACACTGGATAGGCTTTGGTTTGTATTCCTTGTGTGGTTTGATTTGCCCAAATAGGAATAATTTTTCTGGGATGTTAATTTTTTCCTTCAGTGTAAATGAGAAAGATCTACTTGTTTTAAGGCCATTAGAGTTAGGTTTACCAAGTTGGGTAACATCCTCAACAGGGATTGTGCTTCCAGCCCTATCTGAGAGCCCTTCTTTTAACTCCTGAATGGGTATTTCTTGGGGAACATTATAAACTACTATTTTTGTTGAGGATTGTTTTGGGTTCCATTTAGATGCATTAATTGGGGTATTCAGAAGGGATTTTAGATTAATTATTGTGTCTGCTGATTTCTGATCTTGGAAAGCTATTAGCAGAGATCCATCACAGAAATATTTAAAGCTTCTAGAGTAGAATTTTGGAAAATTTTGAGTTTGGGGGGAAGGGGGCTTCAAGAACATCTTTCCATAACATAATTTGTCCTCTAAAGTTGATTCTGATGTTTGTAGCGCTCTATGTCTTAGCGCTTTAGAAATATTTAAAAAATCCTCTAAAGTAGAATTTTGGAAAATTTTGAGTTTGGGGGGAAGGGGGATTTCAAAAACATCTTCCCACGACACAAATTATCCTCTAAAGTCGATTCTGATGTTTGTAGTGCTCTATGTCATAGCGCTTTAGGAATATTTAAAAAAGCTTCTAAAGTAGAATTTTGGTAAATTTTGAGTTTGGGGGGACGAGGGTTTTCAGAAACATCGTCCCATAACATAACTTGTTCTCTGAAGTCGATTCTGATATTTGTAACGCTCTATCTCTTAGTGCTTTAGAAATATTTAAAAAATCATCTTAAGTAGAACTTTGGAAAATTTTTAGTTTAGGGGGAAGGAAGATTTTAAAAGCATCTTCTCATAACATAATTTGTCCTCTAAAGTGGATTCTGATGTTTGTAGCGCTCTATGTCTTGGTGCTTTAGAAATATTTAAAAAAGCTTCTGAAGTAAAATTTTGAGTTTGGGGGGAAGGGGGAATTATTGTAGAATTAATTTGGCCTCTAAAGTTGATTCTGATGTTTGTAGCGTGCTATCTATTAGTGCTTTAGAAATATTTAAAAAGCTTCTAGAGTAGAATTTGAGAAAATTTTGAGTTTGGGGGGAAGGGGGGTTTCAAAAACATCTTCCCATGACATAACTTGTCCTCCTAAAGTCAATTCTGATGTTTGTAGTGCTCTATGTCTTAGCGCTTTAGAAATACTTAAAAAAGCTTCTAAAGTAGAACTTTGGAAAATTTTGAGTTTGGGGGGAAGGGAAATTTCAAAACATCTTCTCATAAAATATTTTGTCGTCTGACGTCAATTCTGATATTTGTAGTGCTTTATCTTTTAGTGCTTTAGAAATATTTAAAAAGCTTCTTAAGTAGAATTTTAGAAATTTTTGAGTTTGGGGGAAGGGGGGATTTCAAAAACATTTTCTCATGACATAACTTGTCTTCTAAAGTCAATTCTGATGTTTGTAGCGCTCTATCAATTATTGCTTTAGAAATATTTAAAAAGCTTCTAAAGTAGAATTTTAGAACATTTTGAGTTTGGGGGGAAGGAAGAAGATTCTCCCCTTAGAAATCCACTCCAAGCACAACTTCCCCCCTGGCTGAGGTGTATCTTTGCACTTTTAAATGTTTTATGGAGAGTCTGTAACTACAGGAAGTCCGTGCTAGTATTTCAATAAACTCAACAAAAACTTTATGAGCACATGGACCTGTAAAAATAAAAACATCTTCTCATAAAATAATTTGTCCTCTAAAAACAATTTGGATTTTTTTACTGGTCAATTTCTTGTCAAATCCTTTCCCTAATTAATAAAGTTTAAATGGCTTATCAACACACTGTTGTCTCCTACCCCCTGGCACTTGCATGCTGCCCTTAAAGGGGTTATGGTAAGCAACGTTGTGACATCACAAACAGGGTTCCATCAGCAATGTCAGCAAGATAGTAAATATGTTAAAGGGATGACTATTAAACAAAAATGGGATTTTGGAATATATTTTAATGAATTTTTTTATGCCTTTTTTTATGCTGATTACAAATATAATAAGCATTTCTATCAGAAATGAATTTCAGCCCCCCCCCCTATATATGCCAATTCAGGGTTTGGTATATATAGGGGGGGGGTCAATATATACCAAATAATATTATTGAGTTAGGACTAAAGTGAATACACCATTTGATGCCTTTTTTTATGCTGATTACAAATATAATCAGCATTTCTATCTGAAATGAATTTCAACCCCCCCCTAATAGGGTCCCTACTGGGTTAGGTGTATCCTACATAGGGGGGGGGGGGGGGGCTGAAATTAATTTATGATAGAAATGCTTTTTATTTTCTTTAACAGATTAAAAAAGGCCGTCAATATCTACTAAATAATAGTATTGAGTTAGGGATAAATTTAATGAACCATTCTGTGGCTTTTTTATGCTGATTACGAATATAATAATCATTTATATCAGAAATTAACTTCTGCCCCCCCCCCCTATATAGGCTATACATAACCTAACCTAACCCAACCTATCCCTGAATTGGCCTATATGGGGGGGGCATAAATTAGTGTTCGATAGAAATGAAGACTATGTTTTTAATCACAATAAAAAAGGCATTAACTAGTGCATTCGCTAGATTCACAAAACACTAGTATGAGGTGATGTATATTGACCAAAAAAGCATCGAGTGGTACATCCACTCTATTTGTAACTCAATAATATGATTTGGTAAATATTGACCGGGGGGGCTGAAATTCATTTCCAATAGAAATGCTTAGGCTATTATATTTGTAATCAGCATAAAAAAAGGCATCAAATGGTGTATTCACTTTAGTCCTAACTCAATAATATGATTTTGTAGAACTTTGCCCAATAATTTACCATTGTATAGAGGGGGGAGGAGTGGAGGTAGTTCAAAGTACCTTCCTGGGACATACCTTAGCATGTAGACCCATCCCTGAAAGTTTCATTTTCCTAACCCAACCCCTTTCCAAGATAACACAAAAGTAACTAATGTAGGATTTTACCAAATTATGTTGTAAACAAGCATAGCCTATTTACCAAACCATTGTTTAGGCTTTAATCCCTAAGCCTGGCTAGATAGGCCTATTATATAATTAGCAAAGGCCTACAATCTTTTGCTCCTTCCAATGCTATCATCAACAAACTTGAGTCTTTCTTGAGCACTGGCTAACTCAGCTTTTATGGTACCAATAGTTGGTATCATATTGATATATCACTGTTTTTATACTACTGAGAACAAACCAGATTGCTGTTGTAGCTGGTGTTACGAACCGCCATCTATCATTACGTTGTATTTGTCTATCAGGGCAAATTAAAACTTCCTTTTAGAAGTTTTTTAAGTGTTGATCTAGCGAAATTTCGATTGACTGGATATATGGCTCTGGGAAGTATATTTGAAATATAAAAACACATGCCCAAATGGAGTGTACTATTCAAGGTTTTTTTTTTGTATCTGTTTCATAGATAGTACGGTTTCCCTTTTCTCCTAAGCTCTAGACCTATGATTCCCAACATGGGGTGCATGTTCCACCGGTCAGGTATGCCAATAATTTGGGGGATCATGGGTAGGACATGCACCCTTTGGCTGCCTATACTTTAGATTCTTAATCATCGGCAGCGCAATCACGCTGCCTAAGTAAAGAACGATGTTGGCACTATGTATTTTTTTTCCTTAGACCAGGGCTGTTCGTGTCGAAGGAGTCGTCGTATAAACTTCGAAAAGGGCTCAGTCAATTGGAAATTGGAATGGCTAGTGGCCTTTTTAATAGACTAAAGTGATTCGAAGGCAACTCCACGCCCACCATTTCCCCAAACACATGCTCTCAAAATTTTGAAATAGCCATTATGTTCAACGTAGTTGATTTCCAGAGTGAAATTATGTTTTTGAGGAGGAAACTCCCACCATAGCCCTCAGGGCAATGTTTGTAAGGTATGTCGTGGGGGCATATAAGGTTTTCAAAGAAAGTGTTTTCGTAGAAAATTCAAAAAGTGCTCATTCGATTGGAAATCAAAAGGGCTAATGCCCTTTTTAATAGTCGAAAGTATTTGGAGGGCAATTAACCCCCCTCTCACGCCAACCATTTCCCCTAACACATCTAATCAAAATTTTGAGATAGCCATTGTGTTCAACGTACATGAAAGTTCTGAAAATTAGGTCTTTGAGGAAGACAACACCCCCCCCCCCCCCCCCCCCAGCCTTCAAGGCAATGGTTGTAAGTTATGCCCTGGGGGCATATAAGTTTTTTTTTAGAAAATGTTGTCGTAAAAACTTCAAAAAAGCTTATTGAATTGGAAATTGAAAGGGATAGTGCCCTTTTTAATAGGCTAGTCGAAACTGATTGGAGGGCCAATTCTGAGATAGCCATTTTTTTCAACGTAGTTGAAAGTTCTGAATATTATGTCTTTGAAGATGATAACTCCCCCCCCACACCACACCCCTCCGGGCAAGAGTTGCAAGTTATGCCCTTTGGGGCATATAAAGTTTTTTTTAGAGAGTGTTGTCACAGAAACTTCGAAAGGCTAGTGCCCTTTTTAATAGTCAAAAGCGATTGGAGGAAAACTAACACGCCTCCCACACCCACAATTTTCCCAAACACATCCAATAAAAGTTTTGAGATAGAAATTTTGTTCGACGTAGTTGAAAAATCCAGAAATTATGTCTTTGAGGATGACATTCCCCCTCAGCCCTTAGCGCAAGGGTTGTAAGGTATGCCCAGGGGGCATTTAAGGTTTTTATAGAAAGCGTTGTCGTAGAAACTTCAAAAAGGCTCATTCGATTGGAAATTTAAAGGGCCAGTACCCTAATTAATAGTCGAAAGTGATTGAAGGGCAACTAATGCCCCTCTCACGCCCACCATTTGCCCAAACACATCCAATCAAAATTTTGAGATAGACATTTTGTTCAATGTAGTTGAAAGTTCTGGAAATTAGGTCTTTGCCAGCGTTGTAGTAGAAACTTCAAAAAGGACTCATTCAATTGGGATGTGAGAGGGCTAGTGTCCTTATTAATAGTCAAAAGAAATCGGAGGGCGCTTGCCCCTCCCCCCCCCCCAGGCCCATTGTTTCCCCAAACACTTCTGATCAAGATTTTGATAGAGCCATTTTGTTGAACGTAGTTTGAAGGGTCCGGAAATTATGTTTTTGAGTATGACAACCCCCCCACCACCCTCAGAGCTAAGTTTGTAAGTTGTGCCCCGGGGGCATATAATTTCTTATAGAAAGTGTTGTCGCATAAAAACTTCAGACAGGGCTCTTTCGATTGGAAATTGAGACGGCTATTGCCCTTTTTAATAATCGAAAGTAATCAGAGGGAGAATCGCTCCCTCCCCGCGCCCATCATCTTCCAAAATGTGTCCTATCAATATTTTGATGTGGCCATTTTGTTTAATGTAGTTGAAAGGTTAGGAAATTATTTCTTTGAGGATGACAACCTCCCCCTATAAGCCTCAGGACAAGGGTCGTAAGTGATGTCCTTGGGGCATACAAATTTTTTTAAAAAGTTTGTCGTAGAAGCTTCAAAAAGAGCTCATTCGATTGGAAACTGAGAGGACTAGTACCTTTTTTTATTATTCGAAAGTGATCAGAGGGCAAATGCCCCCCTCCTCGCCTCTCCGTTCCCCAAACACTTCCAATAAAAATTTTGATATAGCCATTTTGTTCAGCCTATCAGAAAGGTCTGGAAATTATGTCTTTGAGAATAAAAAATCCCCCCAGCCCTCAAAGCAAGGATTGTAAGTTATGCCCTGGGATACATAAGGTTTTTGTAGAAAGTGTGGTCATACAAACTTCAAAAGGGGCTCATTGGATTGGTAATCAGACGCTCTAGTGCTCTTTTTAAACGTCAAAGTGATCGGAGGGCAACTATCCCTACCCCCTACAGTCACGTCGTATTGTCCCAAAATGAGTCTAATAGAAACTTTAAGATAGCCATTCTATTCTAAATAGTCTAAATATCATATAACAAGGCTTTGGGGGTTGAAACAAACCCCAGGGATTAGGGGCAAGGGTTGCAAGCTATGCCCAGGGGGTGTTTGAGGTTTTTATGGAATGGATGGTTGTTTAACTTCAGAAGAGTCTCAGTCTTTCTCCCTGAAAAAACTTCGCCAATATAAAACGAACAGAAATTAATCAAAAAAACTTTTTGCAAAAAATAAGTTTTTCAAAAAAAGTAAACAACTCCATTAAACCAAAAATGAACAAAAATCGAATCAAATAATCTACCAAGCATACAACTACCACAAATCAGTATCAATAAATGAATGACTTGACTTGACTTTATTTAACAAAACATATACATAAATTTTGTACAAAGGAGAAGAGAGGAATCTCGTAATGTCTCCTTTATCGAACAATAGGGGAAAAAAAAATTACACTTTCCGGTAACATAGCTTCAGAAAGTAAAGAAAATTTGATAAGAACATAACAAAATTTAAAATAAATTTAAAGAAGAAATGAGAAAAAAAAAACATACATAACTTAACTATCGACTCACGGAGATAGGGATGGGATTTACTTAACAATTTATAAATAAATCAATAATACAATCAATCCCTGCTACTGTAGGCTGAAAGGACCATCTTTTTCAATTTCTTTTTATATATGTATAGTGATGGTGATTCACTTACTAATTCAAATAACTTATATTTATTCGCAATATGAGGAAGTTGATATCTTAAACTTAGTCTTGATCTCTCAATTTTAACAAACGGGAAAAGAAACTTAATCCTAGCTCTTGATAAATAGCTATTTTTATTTTCAACCAAAAGTTTCATATTATTGAAAAAATGATCTTTATGTTGGATTTTCAAAAACCATATGCCCAAATTAAGGTGAAAAATTTGTTGTAAATCCAGAATATCAAGAAATAGGAAAGATGTTTTAATTTCAGATAATTCTCCTGTCTTTCTAGGGTGTACTAAAAAATGGTCCAGAATTCTTATTGATTTATTTTGAACAATTTAGAGTCCTCCTAAATGTGAAGGGAAAGTCAGCATCCAAACGCTCGGACACTACTGGAAATAACAATCAATTAATGAAAAATATAAAGTTCTAATGATTTGGTATGGAAACAGAAACTTTAATCTATGCAAACAACCGAGATTCCTGGACACTGCTGCTTTAAGTTTACTAATATGCGCCTTAAACGACAGAGTTGAATCAATATAAATACCTTAATATCTAAATACATCCACTCTTTTTATGGAGGAAGCTCCAATATTAATAATTTGAAATGACGCACGCTTCACTGACCTCGAACTTCTCCCAAAAACCGTAAATTCCAACTTCTCTAAATTAGGTATTAATCGGTTATCATGAAACCAAGAATTTACATTCAAAGCAACAGTCTCCAAGGACAATCGTAAGTCGTCCTCATTGACCCCCTTCAAATTATTTGCTGTGTCATCCGCAAACAGTATTGGTAACTCATCATCTGAAGGCATGAAATTTGGAACATAATTTACATATATAAAAAAAAAGTATCGGCCCCAATACGGATCCCTGCGGTACCCCGATATTTTTTAATGGAAAAATATGAGATGATTCTTCACAAACTTGGACTTTCAAACTTCTTTCAGATAAACACGATCTCATTAAATCCAGAGCTATTCCACGGATTCCTATATTTTCCAACTTGTAAAAAAGAATTGCATTATATATTATATCAAAAGCTTTTTTATGTCAAAAAAAAAAATAGTTGCCGGCAAATAACTATCATCCATAGCCTCTGATAAGAAATGACGTAAAGCAGCTACTGCTTGCTCTGTTGATCTACCACACAAAAAACCAAAACTGATTAGGAAACAAAAACTTATTCTTTACCAGAAATGAAATAAATCTACTATTTATTATCTTTTCAAAAACTTTAGAAACAGGTTATAAAATAGTAATAGGCCTATAATTGTTTGGGTTATCTTTATCACATTTTTTAAAAAAAGTTAAAATTTTAGCTACTTTAAGACAAATTGAGAAATATCAATTTTGTATACAAGAATTGAAAATATATAAAAGCGGCTGAAAAAGTACACCAGCTAATTCTTTAAACAGAGAAGTCGATATACCATCACATCCTGCCGAAAATCCATTTTTCAAACTAGTAACGACTTTTTAGTATTCCGAGAACCGGATAGGGTACATAAATATAGTCTCATCTACTTTATTTGGTAAATATTTTCTATGATTATGTGTTTCAGCAAAGATTTGATCCACCAGACCATGTCCAACTTTTATAAAATGGTCAGCAAATGCTTCCACCATCCGTCTCTCATTACTTATCTTAACTTCTTCCTGACTTGTAATATGAGATGGAATATTTCTTTTTTTGACATTATTCATTTTTTCATTTATTAATTTCCATGTTTCCCGAGGTGAATCACATTTGCGAAATTCATTTTGATAATATTTTGCTTCCGCTTCTCTGAGAATAAGAGTTAAACAATTTTTATATTTTTTAAAATTTTCAATATTAATTTCATTTGGGTACTTCATCTTCACCTTACACAATCTATTTTTTTTTCTTTTATATTCTTTAACAGGCTTTCAGTAACCCATGGTTTACAAGGTAAATCTTCACTCTTTCTTGATATCATAGGACATACTTGCTGAAATATTTGTTTAAATTTACAATAAAATAAAACAATTGACTGATTCGGGTTTTCAACATTTAGGACATCATTCCAATCTATATCTCCTATTTTAAACTTTCATCTCATCTATCTGTTTTTGGTTAATTATCCTTTTATAACTTTTATTTGGTCTCTTGTCACGTTCCACTCCTGATCCGGAGAAGTTAGAAACAACAACACCATCATCATATGTGGCATTCAAAACAATATTGGTATCAAGGCAATTTTCAGAAGTAAAAATGTTACCAATAAGAGTTGTTTGCTTTTCACAGATTTTCGATGGTGGTAAACAAGTAGGTCAAAAACCATGTAAAAATGAAATATTCAAAAATTCTAATCCCTTATTCGATGTCGAAACATTATGTCGCATTAAATCAATATTAAAATCCCCAATTACATAAAAGGGATGGTGTTGCTGGGTGAGGGCATCTAACAACGACTCATATTGACTTAAAAACTCTTGAATACTATCGTGGCCGATATACTACAATTACCAAAAAAGTATTTCTTCCATCATTCACTTCTACTGCACAACTCTCAAATAGCATCTCAACATTCCAAACCATGAATTCATTACGTAAAGAAGATGCAAAAACATCTCGTATAAAAATACCAACTCCTCCTCTCTTATTCTGATTTCGACTAGCATGAAAAAAACTTATAATTTTCATAATGTTGGAATGTATTATTTTTATCAAGAAATGTTTCACAAATTCCTAACACATCTGTTGACGACCCTTTAAGAAAATCATGCAAAAAATTTAAGCTGCTATTTAATCCTCTACAATTCCAAAATGACAGTCGTTTAAATTTATTATTTAAAGGTGGAAGATAAAGAAAAAAAAAATATTTATTTTTATGTTCATTATAATAATATTGCAAATATTTATATTTTTACGAAAACCAATTAAAAAATTTATTAATATCAAGAGGATTTTTTTCAAGTTCCTCCAGCCTACCAGCAGGAATTTCTACAAAACTTAACTCAACCATAATCCAAACTCAACAAAAATTTCGCATCCCATCTCCGTGAGCCGATATAAATAAAAAAAAAAAATAAATAAAAAAAATAAATAAAAGGCAACAAAAATTTCGAAAATAAAAAAAAAGAACAAAAAAGTAATACATAAACAATATTTGACATCATACTCACTTTAACCATTATCCTTATCATCACCCGAAGGCGAGCGCAATTTAATCACGGATACCTGAGCTAAATCACAACTAACTACAATCATAAATCCACTCAAACATACTAAAAACCACTTTAATCCACTTCCGATACATTTTTTATGCATTTGACTAATACGACATTATACCATTTAAGCTTCACTTTTTGCTCATTCTCAATCAAGCATAATACAGGTGGGACGACTGGGGGGATCCAAGCACTGACTCCCTTTTCTCTCAATTCTTTTTGTTTGATTTTCAGGGAGTTACGAATGTCACGAACACCTTTTTTCACATCATCTGTTATATAGACATAGGGAGATTCACTTCCGGCTACTCTTCTGAACGGGTTTTCACGCAATTTCTTGTTTCCCTGAAAGATACAGAATTTGTCCTTATCATCCTGGAGCTGGATTTTGATAAATCGATCCGTAAACTCAAGTAGTTCAAATTGGGTATTAATCCCAAGATGTTGGGAAAGTAAGGCGTTAACATGCTCCTTAGCTGTTGACTTAGATTCACCTTTAATGTTCCATAGAATAATATTCCTTCTTCTATCCATATTTTCTACCACAAGGACTCTCGTAGCTAACTCACCAAAACCGGGTTCCTTTGCAATTTGTTTACGTAGTGCCTATATTTCCTGCTTAATACTGGATAACTCATTTTCGTGGGTCACTTTTGCTAATTCCAAATCTTCAACACGAGACGTTAGGGACGCTAAACCAGACTTAATGTCACTGATTTCCCTTTTTATTTCTGAAATATCATTCTTAGTTTCTTCGACGATTGCAAGGATTTTATCCAACTTTGAAACATTATCAGTCGATTCCGTGGACCCTCTAGACTCGTCCAAATCGCTTTGTCTTGATCGCTTTCCACTTTTCTTAACCATATTGGTATCCAATAATGTTTATAATTTTCAAATAACTCGAAAAACGAACGCCCAAGATAATTCACTAGGCACTTCACTTGTCAACTTATCAAATAATTTTTTGTATTGATCTCTGTCCAGTAATGTTTATAATTTTCAAATAGATCGATAAACGAACGCCCAAGATATTTCACAGCAAATTTTACACAGCGCTCGCACAGGGATGTTACTACTCCGGGTGCATTGAATGAACATTCTTTTAAATGTTTTCATTTTTATAACTTTAAGAAATCAAAAATTAAATAAGATTTTAAGGAATAAATATCAGCATATGTATATTAAACTGACAATGCACATTTTTTTCAGTAAATTCATTTGAATTTTTTTCATTAAAGTACAAATCATATTCTGACTTTTAGAAAACATAGGGTTTAGAACCCTACTCAGATTAATTTCTGCTCGTTTTGAGTTTGACATATTTTAATTTCTGTTTGTTTTGGGTTTTATTTATTAATTGATACTGATTCGTGGTTTTTGTATGCTTGGTAGATTATTTTATTCTATTTGTGCTCATTTTTGGTTTAATGGAGTTCTTTACTTTTTTTTGAAAAACATCTTTTGTGCAAAAAGTTTTTGTGATTAATTTGAAAAAAAAAACAACGACGAATTTTCATGTGAATGGCATCACATTGATGTACATTTTAAGACCAAAAAGATACATGATAGTATTGCAATGACGTTACAGTGTGTATAAAATGTGTTATATTCAGACAATAATTTTCATTAGCATAAAATTGCCTAGAGGATGACCCGTAAAAATATTCCGTAGTAAAAACATTAGTTAATGACCTTTTAAACTTCCTTCAGGTGAATACACATAAAATTTTGAATAACAAAATTTAAATATCACGAGGGGGGGGGGGCATCATGATTTTAGAAATGTCTAGAAGGGGCATGAACCAATATCGGCTGGGAATCACTTCTCTAGACTAAGGTCTATTTTGTCTAAGCAAGTCAACAGAATTCTCCGAGCAAATTCCTCAGAAAACTCAAAAGGGACATATATTTTTCATAAGAAATGTCCTGAATTTAGAACAGGTCTTTTATTTTTGCTCTGAAATTTTCTTAGAGAAAGTACACGTGGAAAATTTCAAAGATTACTCGTGAATCTTGCATGTTTTGAATCCCTTGGAGAGATTCTTCAATTCTGGGCATGCACAAACAACGGCTCTTTTTTGTTGATTTGGGGGGGGGAATAATAATGTAGCAAGCTGAGTAAGAAAATAAGTTCGCAAATTTTAATTAACGTCGGAATCTCCTTAATTCATATAGTTTATCATGACATAATCTTGAATTTGGAGAGTCTATATAGTTCTCCGACGGCCCTTTTGGTCTCTCTATAGTGAGAAAATATAAGTAATAAAGGTCTTTTTCTGACAAGCAGTTCAAATTTACACTTATAAGATCCCTAAGAAATTCTAAATATAGCAATTTCTATAGGGTCACTAGCGGCTTATTAACGTGTACTCTGCTACTGCTCACTATGTTGAATATGAATGTATTTATATGAAGGAGATAGATTGGAAAGAATTATTATGGAGTAAAAGCATATATAGAACTTTAGAATAAGAATTAAGCTTGTTCACTAGGTTTTAAATATTACGTTTTATCACTTGGAACTATTAATAGTTTCAAATCATATATTCTTTTGCTTATGCTATTATATCAGAGAGTAAGGTCACTTTAGAAGAGCGCTGCCCATGGAGAGAGAACCTTTGCCTAACAGCTTCTAATACTTGTTGTTTTTATTTGCCAAAAGTATAAAAGAAGCTTATATTTCTAGGCAACTAATAATAACTTGCAGCGCGTGGGAAGACTCAAAATTCTATATGCACTTTAAAACATGAATTCTTTTGTAAGAGATATTTGTAAGACTGATTCTGGTTCTTTGGCTTGAATATTGAATTTTGCACCTGATTTCTTTTTGCACTCTGCATTCTATAACCCATTTGGAACAGTTTGGGTGGCATGATGTCAAAGTAACGGGATTTTCTAGCATTCATAACTTTAAAACAAAAGTTCCATGATGAATATGCATGCTTTGCTGATGACAACCCTATTCAATAAAATACAGTTAATCATACTAAATAATTTTAATAGCATAATTGTAAGGGAAGTACTTCTGAAGTAGTACTTTAGCTTCCGTCCTATTGATTAGCAATAGGATATTACGATATAAGCATAGGCACATCTAGTAACTAAATAGAATGCTACATAGCACAACTGCTACATCTTCCATCTGTTGGAAAATTTGTAGATCTGTTTTGATTTTACAAATCAAATTTTTGGGGTTTGATGGCTGGTTGTCCCGAGCGAGAATGATGTTTGTAGTGGTGGGGGTGGAAGCTGTTGGGACGCTATGTTCTTCGTGTTTATTGTATGCAGCACATCTGTAGTTGTATTATCCGAGTCGTCACTTAGCTCGTCTGTATTTGATTGAAGGGAATTTTCCACACGTTTCGAGAGATTGATTCTGTTACGTCGGATAATTGAACCGTCTTCATTCTTTACAAGATATGATCTAGGTGAATAGCTAACATCAACAACTCTCCCATTAGTCCACCTGGCATCAGGAGTCTCTTGAATGCTTACTTTTGCACCTATATGTAATTGAGGTAGGGGTTTTGCTGTACGATCGCAATACGATATTTGTCGGTCTTGTTCAATTGCTAGTGTTTGTTCAAAATCTGTATGGTTGATGATTTTCTTTTGTAACTGATTTGAGGCTACAGGGAGTATCGAACGTAATTGCCAGCTCATTAATAATTATGCAGGTGCAGCGAACCCATCAATGGGAATATTTCTGTATTCCAATGTAAGGGTTTTGTTTTCCTAGTTTTGCTTTTGTCATAATCCGTTTGCAGGTTTGTACACATTTTTCGACAAATCCATAGGATTTGGGACAATATGGACTAAAGGTTTTGTGCTGGATTGCCCACTGCTCTGTAAAAATTTTTAATTTGGAGGCACTGAATTGGTGGCCTTTGTTGGTGGTTAGTACTGAGGGGACTCCATGTCTTGCGAACTGTCCCTTGAGCTTAGTGATTATGGCCGCAGATGTCGTGGAATGTTATCTACCTCGAAATATCTGCTATAGTGATCTACCGTCACGATGAATTCACGTCCTTCACATTGAAACAAGTCAGATGCTACGTGTTCCCAAGCTAGTGATTGGATTTCTGAGGAAATCATGGGCTCTTTTAGATTGCAATTCATTGTTTTTGTGCAAACTTTACAGTTTTGTACCAATGTTTCTATGTCTTGTTGTATTTAGACAAAAGTGAGACAGATTAAGTTTATGCAAGGTGTTTGGTTCGAGTTTTTCAGGGATAATAGTTCGTTCATTTTTGAAAATAATTCCTTCATTGATCGAAAGTTGACTTCTAACATTCCAAAATGGTAAGATTGATGTATGGCATTGTTTCCTTCCCAGTGGCCATCCTTCAGAGATGGTCGCTTTTAGCTTTTGGAGTGTAGGATCTATTGAGGTTTCATATTTCATTTGTTTTAGTCTTTCCGAGGTTGCTGAGATGGTTTGAATAATTGAGTGTACTTATACTTCTATATCTTCGTGTAGTTTTTGGTTCGTATCTGCTCGGTGTAGTCTTGATAGCGTATCGGCAATAGGAATGTCTTTGCCCGGTCTATAATGGATTCTTAGATCGTATGGCTGAATGTATATCATCAAGCATTGGATTCTTGGAGCTGCTTTGTGTAGAGGCTTCGTTCATTTCATTTTTATTAGTACTATAAAAAACAAATACAATAATAAAGAACAAAAGCTGAAAGAGTAAAATATAAAGAAAAACAAATACATCAGATATTGTAGCCCTAAAAGCTGAGCTTGTAGGGGGCCCAATAAATACGGCAATAATTTCAAATGCGGAAAAAAACTAACATGAAACAAAGCTTTACATCAATATGTCACAAAAAAGTGGCAAAACTATAAAAAAAAAGTGCGGGAAAAGACTAAAATACAGAAATCTCACTACAGTCTAAGAAACCCACAAGCAGAATTAAACAATATCGGAAAAGACGTCTCACACGAAATATCGGAGGGAAGAAAAATACATAGCTTAGTAGCTAGATAAACTGGGGAACGCTGGGAAAAAGAAATTCGAAACAGTGGAAGTTCAATCAACAGATAGGACTTACTAAGAGAAAGGGAAAATTTCAAGACGGAGCTTTTTTGAAAAAAAACTACACAGGATTTTAGCAAGGAAACGATGTAAAAATTTGTAAGCTAGGAGGAGACATTTCTTTTTTACCAGGGAATCACATTTTTCAAAATACAAATCTTATCAAGAATACTATCAAAACACAAATTCAATATACAAGGAAAAACAACCAGGGAGCGATGACCCGCCATAAACATTACTGTACCACTTTTAGACGCATTAACAACCAATTTGTTGGCGAGGCACCATAAGCTAACATTGTGGATAACGCTCTGTGCTAATGATGTTACGCTTCTCTCCTTTTCAGCACAAACAAGAATGTTTGTGTCATCGACAAAAATCACAAGTCGCACTCTCTCTGGCAAGCAAGTTTCTACGAGGTTGTTGATGAAGAGAAGAAACAGTAGTAGACTCAGAATCACCCCTGGGGACTTCCACTTTTTGCAGGCAGACAGTGCAATTTGATGCTATCAATCTCTACATACTGATAACGACCTGAAAAATATGATTCAAACCACCAGAGTGAAACTCCTCTTATCCCATACCTTTCTAATTTCTGCAACAATAACGGATGGTTGACCATGTCGAAAACTTTGGAAAAATACAGCGAAATACCGATTACCTTAAGTCCAATATCAAGATTCCGTCTTATAAACACAGTTGCATCAATTAGAGCGTCCTCCGTTGAGAATCCAGCTTTAAAGCCAAATTGAGAGTCGAATAACACAGGGCTGCCATCTTCACACTTAACTGCCTGAAAAACGTACAATAATGCTATACATCAACTTTTCAAGAATTTTTGAGAAGACAGGCAGTAGGAAATAGACCTATAATTGATATCTGAGGGGGGTCATCCTTCTTGTGGAGAGGCACGACTCTTGCAATTTTATAAGCTTCTGAAACACAACCAGAAGAGAATGACACATTGAAAATATGTGACAATGAAAGAGATATTGTCGAAGCAGCTTGTTTCACAACAAAGCTACACAATCCACTTGCATCCTCACTCCTGAAATTATTATAACTAGAAATTACCCATTTACTTCTTCTGGAGAGCGAGGAATTATGAATTTTCAAGTGGCCGGTGATAAGTGATAACATCTACCCTCCGGCCATACATGTAATGATAAAAATGTTTGACTCCAAACACTATTACAAACAGTTCTTTCTCGAGCTGTGAATAATTTTGTTCTAATTTGTTTAGAGACCTCGAAGCATACCCAAATATATTTCCACCAGATGAGATTCCTACCCCTGGTCCATGTTGAGAGGCATCAATTTCCGTCTGGATCATATCACTGGTTTTATAGAAGCACGCAGGGTTTGATACGATAGATTGTTTAATTTATTTCAAGCTTGTTTCATGGTGTTATTCCCAAATGAATATTTCATCTTTTAGTAGGTCTCTCAAAGGGCAATTTTTTGTTGCAAGATTGGGTATATATCTTGAAAGGAAGTATAGAATTCCGAGCAGGGTTTGCAATTCTTCTTTGGTTGAGGGTGATGTCATTTCAGTAATAGGTCGTATTTTTGGGGAGTTAGGTTGTATTCCAGTGTTACTGATTATATGTCCAAAATAGCACACAGAATTAACTGCGAATTCACATTATTTTGTTAAAACGTGTTCCTTTTTGTCTAGCTCTTTCTAATAGTAGTTCTAGTCTTTTACAGTGATCTTCAGGTGTAATGGCGTAAATCAGGATGTCGTCTACTAATATGTTTACTCCTTCTAAACCCTCAAAATCTCTTCCTTTTTTTCTGGAATTCATCCTGAGAGGATATGAGGCCAGAAGGATATCTTTTCTATCTATATCGTCGATAGATGGTACTAAATATTCTAAGATACGAAGCTTTTTCTGATAAAACCATTGACCGATATCCAGAAGTGGCATCGAGCTTAGAAAAGATGCTGGCATCTGAGAGATCGGTTATCACATCATTAAAAGTAGGTATGGGATAGTGAGGTCTTTGTATTGCTTTATTTAAGTCAACTGGATCTATATACTGTCTTATTTTTCCGTCTTTTTTTCAACCATTACCATTGAATTTGCCCATTCTGTTGGTTGGTCAACCTTCTGTGTGATACCATGCTGTTCTAGTCCTACTAGTTCTTCTTTTAGTTTATATCTAACAGCAATTGGGGCTTTTCTTGGTGGGCGTACTGTTGGTATAGCCCTATCTTTAAGGAATATTTCACAGGTACCTTCCATCTGTCCAATCTCATTGTAAATCTTGGTATTTGTTTAGTAGCTTTTCAACTGTGTTTTATTCTATGTTCAGGATCATTTAGATTAGGTTCATTTCTTTCGAGGTCCGCAACTCTAGAATGAGTACGGAATCATCTTCTATTACATAAAATTTTTGCATTTGGACTTCAGACTTGTATTCTCATAATAGGGAGCAGGTACCAACGGTTAGAACTCTTGATCCGTTGTAACTTGTGAGGTTTTGTGTAGCTGGTTGAATCTATGGCACTGGCTGACCCAGGGGGGGGGGAGATCCCGGCCCTCCAAAGATTTTTTCTGGTGCCCTCTACCCTGTTTAAAAAAAAATTGTCAATTTGGTCAATTATTGGCACCTTTGTCACACTGCTCCCCCCCCAAGATTTTCCTCATTGGCGCCCTTGTCACATTGGTCCTCTCCCAAGATTTTGCTCTGGATCCGCCCCTGGGTACTGGATTCATTTTTAGCGAGGCATGGCGGGAATGACGTTAACTTGCGCTCCCGATTCGATTTTAAAATCAAGGCTTATCTGTGCATTTAGTAGAAGTGGAGCAAAAATGTCATCTATGTTTACTTCTTTGGTTATTTCATAAATTAAATTTTCTTCATTGCTTGTGGTCGTTTCTGCTGTAGTAATTGCATCATTGTTTTACTACGATAAACTTTAGCAAAGTGATTGAAATTTTTGCACTTTGCTCATGTTTGACCTTTTTCTGGGTATATATTCATATGACCTTTTGTAGAATTTTGTCCACAGTTGAAGCAGTTACTATTCCTATTCCTTTGTTCATAGAATCGGTTTCCTGATGAGCTGGCATCACTTTTTTTTAAATTTCTTCTTGTGATTGCATTTATTTCTTGTTTAATTTGTAGTTGGTTTTAGTCAGATTTTTCTTAAAATGTTTTCAGTTGGGCTTGGGTCGTTTCATATATCCTACACATATTTACAGTCTTTTCTAGTGTTAACGTATTTCCTTCAGCAAGGAGTTTTTCACGTATTTTGTGGTTCAAAATACCACACACAATTTTGTTTCAGATCATTCTTCGTTTTCTCCGTATTCACATGGCTTTGCTAATAGTTTTAGATCTGTAATATAGCTATCTAATGTCTCTCCCTCTTGCTGATTTCTGTTTTGGAATATATATCTTGCAAACACTTTGTTCTTTTTCGGTGCCCAATGGTCTCTTATTTTTTTCAGACATGGCTCTACTTTGTCTTTCTCGTTTTCTCGAAATTCTAGGGTCTCTACCCTTTTCACCAATCCATATTCGGATGTCAGCCCACTGTATTTTCTCGTTTTTTTTTCAGCTACTGGGCCGATAAGCACCAGTCTTGCATGCTCTTCAAACTTTGTCCTTTCAACTTCAAGATTTCCCTTCTCCCAGTTTATTGATGGCGGCGTGACTCCGTTCATTCTGACATAATGCAGTAATTGGAGGCAAGATGTTCAGACAATCAATTTATTTAGACCCAAGCACCTACAAAATAAGCAAGCATAAGCATAAGCACATCTACTAACTAAATAGAATACTACATAGCACAACTGTTACAGTTGTGCTTTCCCAGATACATAATTCTTACTGGATACTATTATCGGAAATCTAAATCGGAAATCTTTGTCAGAGCGGCTTTATTTAATTTTATAGAAATCCCTTTAGTAAGTTCAAATAGAGTTCTTAAATTGATTTTCAGGTACTTGTTCTTGCTCTTTTATTACATTTCACTTGCTCTATTTTGTTACAATCCTAAAAAGTCCATAATCAAGAGCCAAGTTTCTTTACTTTCAGTTAATAAGGCTTCTTGTGCCAGCTAACTAGAACTATTAACAACACAAACCAAACAGCAGTGCCATCTTCCAAGAACAAAACTAGAAGCTAACCGGTAGGCCGTCTTGTTAATATTTTTAGTGATTCCTTAAAAAATATTTTTAAGTCAGGTGGGACCTGCGCTTACTGTCATCCTAGTACTATATAACTGGCGTAAACTAAAGAATTTATCCAGTCGCAATGTTATCCAAAGATTTCAGAGCCTCCTGACCTTTGAAGCAATGTACGTGTCATTGCTTACAAAGCTCTACCAAGGCTTCATGTTGCGTCAATGGGGGATAAAGAGGGAACAGTTGCCTCCAATAGATTCATATTTTTTTGTATCTTCATTAAAAAAAAGTAAACACAAATCCTTGCCCCTCCCCCCTAAATTTCTTACATGGACTTGATTAAAGAGTTCTACTGACATGGAGCAATCCAAATTGTAATTGTAGCAATAGCTCAATTGCAGCAAAAGTAAAGTAAAGAATGAACCCAGCAATCAAATCACGAGCGAGCCACGGGCCATTTTAACCGGAAGTTCAAAAACGTTTTTCAAGTTTTTCAAGACAGGAATATTACAAGTTTATTATGCTTAAGCCTATAGAAAAAATGCTAAATATGATTTTCTGAAAAAAAAAATTATAAGGCAATTTCTTTATAAGATGGGCATGTTTATAAGACATGCCTTACATGAGGCAATTTCTTCAGTTGGACGGCAAAAAAAAGAAGAGAAAGATCAAGTAGACAATATGAAATATCGGGGCTTGGTGTCTCTGTACTATATAAAATATTACATTTAGACATAAAGTTAATCCCTGATTATTTTTTTTCACCCAAAAATGAGTTAAGGTTGAAAAAATAAACGTTTTTATAGCATTTTCTAAGTTTTTATAATTTAAACTTGTTGGTTTAGCATCTTTGAACAATCGCTTTAGTGTCCATGGAATTCGGATGGTTTCGGCCTCGATATTTTAATTGTTCTATTAATGTAACTTTCACGATGAATTCAAAAATACGTTCATGTTTCTTTCTAATTACAGCTTTTGCACAAAAAAATCTTTTTTTTTCTGGAAATGTTTCTTGTTCAAAGAACAAAAAATCCTATTTGAATTGAGCATAAAAAAGGGAATACGCCACGATTCTTGCATAATCGACAGTAATTTTTTCAAGTGCAATATTCTCAGATTCCAGATCTTTCTCTTACAAAATAAGAAAAAAGAATAGACGAGAATGAATCTTTTGATCCATTAACGTTTAACAGACGGTAGATATACTAAGTACTGCTACTACTACTAACAACTCACTGCAGCACCAAGCAGCCTTAGACCCACACAGTTACGCACGCTACTCCCCCATCCTCATCTGTTTAAAGTTTCCCTCTTTACACCCTCACAAGAAGTTTCAATCTCCCTTAAACCTTCCTTACGGCATCCTCCAACCCAATTCGGGGAGGACATGATTTTTGCTTGGCCCAAGATGGTTGGCCGAAAAGGCGATCTTTGGCAATCTGCCATCTTTCGTCCGTAGAACCTGTACCAACTTTCTCAACCTTTCTCTCATTACAGCCCTAGAAAGTGGAATAGAACCACATTTTTCGTACAGCTTACTCTTTGAAATAGGATCAGTCTGACGGGAACCAAAAACAATCTATAGACAGTTACCTCTGAAAAAAATCCATCAAATCCTCCTCTGTCTTTCTGAGCGTCCATGTTTCAGAATCAAGCTTGACCATTGTCATCACTGTTTCTTTTATTATTTTAATATTGGCTCGCGAATTTATCTTCCCTTTCTTACAAACTTTTTCAACTGTATAAAAAAAAACAAAAACACCCTGGGTCTTGGCTATTCTATTTGTAACATCTTGACTGCATCCACTTTCCCTACTAATAATACTACCTAGGCAATTGAAACTATCCACTTGGTCGATCTTCTCGTTACCCCACATCACCACTTCACCTTCACTTATTCCCAAAAAAAACAACTGAGTCTTCTCAACATTAATTTTCAAACCTATTTTTGAGTCCTGAGCTCTCGAAATCTCCAAAAAATCATTCATTTTGCAAACATTTTATTTAAGATGCTCAAATCATCAGCAATCTAAGTCTAAGCGAGTTTTACTTTCCCATTTGATTTCTTACGATTTCAGTGCCTTTGCCGTGTTCTTTAGGACAGAGTCCATCAAAATAATCAATAAAAATAGGGATAGGAGGTTTATGTTGATAAATCCAAAAGTAAAAGTGTATTTCTTCTTCTGAACAATGTTTTGGATGTATCTTATGTAGAACAAATATAAATGATTTACTATTTATTTTAACTATAAGATAAGGTCCTTTAACAAAAAAATATTCACACGCGTGCCAACAATAGAACAACTTTAATTCTCCCAGTACAAAAATAAAACAAAGAAATATTACTTTCTAGCATTTTCATAATTACTAAAAAACCATTTCACCGATTCCGTAATTGAAACTTCTAAAGGGGTAAATTTGAAATCTGGCAGAAAACTTTTAAGCTTAGCATTGGATGCAGTTTTCCTAAACTGACCGTCCGACTTAGTTGTATCGTAAATTACAGAATCAATTCCTGCTGCCTTAGCTATCATGTCAGCGACTTCAGCGATCGAAACCTCGTCTTCTTCTCCAACTGAAAGAGACGGTTACGTTAAAAAACAGGTAATCTAAAAGTTAAGAGGGGTAAGAATAAGACAGTTAATATGTTATCTACTGTAATACCTCCATCTCTGGATACCCCCATCTCTGGAAAATTAACCCGAAAGTATTAACCAATGAATAGAACTCAGCGAACATGAGCAATATGAACATCGAAGACTTCTCATTACGTAACGCTATAATGCTCACTGACTTGACCAGTTCTTGCGGATAACAAGCTGCAAAAAGAAGTTTTTAATCTGAAAATTATTATGTACTGAAGACAATTGATTTGGCCAAAAAAAACTTAATAGCGTAAACTTCGCCAAAACGTAATACTTCGGCCTGGCATCACAGACTCGTTTTTTGATGATTGCTAAATGACAATGCAGGTTCTCGGAATAGAATCTAGCATTGGCATCTAGCATTGATTCCTTTAGACAATCATTGTTACTATTATTAACAATTTGGGAATTTCCAAGTTAAAAAAAGAAAATGGCAAGAAATTTAAAACTAGATTAGAGTAATCAGCCAACTAAGTACTTTGTAGTCTTTTTTGACAACATTTTGAAAAAAATTAATTAAAAACTAAAGCAAGCAAAAATAGTCATATGATCAGTCAAATCTACAACGGACAGAAATTAAAACGAATAATCAAGTCAAATATAAAATATTTTTATAAAATATTTATTATCATTCAAAATAATATGGGTATCAAGGCAATTTTCAGATGTAAAAATGTTATCAATAAGAGTTGCATGGTTATCACAGATTCTTGATGGTAGTAAACAAGTTGGTGACAAACCATGTAAAAATGAAATATTAAAAAATTCTAATCCCTTATTCGATGCCGAAACATTATGTCGCATTAAATCAATATTAAAATCCCCAATTACATGAAATGGATGGTGTTGCTGGGTGAGGGCATCTAACAACGACTCGTATTGACTTAAAAACTCTTGAATACTAGACGATGGTGGCCGATATACTACAATTACTAAACAAGTATTTTTTCCATCATTCACTTCTACTACACAACTCTCAAATAGCATCTCAACATTCCAAACCATAAATTCATTACGTAAAGAAGATGCAAAAACATTTCGTATAAAAATACCAACTCCTTCTCTCTTATTCTGTTTTCGACTAGCATGAAAAAACTTATAATTTTCATAATGTTGGAATGTATTATTTTTATCAAGAAATGTTTCACAAATTCCTAACACATCTGTTGACGACCCTTTAAGAAAATCATGCAAAAAATTTAAGCTGCTATTTAATCCTCTACAATTCCAAAATGACAGTCGTTTAAATTGATTATTTAAAGGTGGAAGATCATGAATAAATAAATATTTATTTTTAGGTGCATTATAATAATCTGGGCAAATCTTGATCTTGTGACGAAAACCTATGAAAAAATTTATTAATATCAAGAGGATTTTTTTCCAGTTCCTCCAGCCTACCAGCAGGAATTTCTACAAAACTTAACTCAACCATAATCCAAACTCAACAAAAATTTCGCATCCAATCTCCGTGAGCCGATATAAATAAAAAAAAAAAAAAATAAATAATTAAAAGGCAGCAAAAATTTCGGAAAAAAAAATAAGAACAAAAAAGTAATACATAAACAATATTTGACATCATACTCACTCTAACCATTATCCTTATCATCACCCTAAGGCGAGCGCAATTTAATCACGGATACCTGAGCTAAATCACAACTAACTACAATCATAAATCCACTCAAACATACTAAAAACCACTTTAATCCACTTCCGATACATTTTTTATGCATTTGACTAATACGACATTATACCATTTAAGCTTCACTTTTTGCTCATTCTCAATGAAGCATAATACAGGTGGGACGACTGGGGGGATCCAAGCACTGACTCCCTTTTCTCTGAATTCTTTCTGTTTGATTTTCAGGTAGTTACGAATGTCACGAACACCTTTTGTCACATCATCTGTTATATAGACATAGGGAGATTGACTTCCGGCTACTCTTCTGAACGGGTTTTCACGCAATTTTTTGTTTCCCTGAAGGATATAGAATTTGTCCTTATCATCCTGGAGCTGGATTTTGATAAATCGATCCGTAAACTCCAGTAGTTCAAATTGGGTATTAATCCCAAGATGTTGGGAAAGTAAGGCGTTAACATGCTCCTTAGCTGTTGACTTAGATTCACCTTTAATGTTCCATAGAATAATATTCCTTCTTCTATCCATATTTTCTACCACAAGGACTCTCGTAGCTAACTCACCAAAACCGGGTTCCTTTGCAATTTGTTTACGTAGTGCCTATATTTCCTGCTTAATACTGGATAACTCATTTTCGTGGGTCACTTTTGCTAATTCCAAATCTTCAACACGAGACGTTAGGGACGCTAAACCAGACTTAATGTCACTGATTTCCCTTTTTATTTCTGAAATATCATTCTTAGTTTATTCGATGATTGCAAGGATTTTATCCAACTTTGAAATATTATCAGTCGATTCCGTGGACCCTCTAGACTCGTCCAAATCGCTTTGTCTTGATCGCTTTCCACTTTTCTTAACCATATTGGTATCCAATAATGTTTATAATTTTCAAATAGCTCAAAAAACGA
Source organism: Artemia sp. Qi Xiang Cuo (assembly GCF_049724085.1). Taxonomy (NCBI): domain Eukaryota; kingdom Metazoa; phylum Arthropoda; class Branchiopoda; order Anostraca; family Artemiidae; genus Artemia; species Artemia sp. Qi Xiang Cuo. The sequence goes on along the minus strand of NC_142799.1, from coordinate 45,555,252 downwards.
ACGCCCAAGATAATTCACTAGGCACTTCACTTGTCAACTTATCAAATAATTTTTTGTATTGTTCTCTGTCCAATAATGTTTATAATTTTCAAATAGATCGATAAACGAACGCCAAAGATATTTCACAGCAAAGTTTACACAGCGCTCGCACAGGGATGTTACTACTCCGGGTGCATTGAATGAACATTCTTTTAAATGTTTTAACTTTTATACCTTTAAGAAGTCATAAATTAATTAAGATTTTAAGGAATAAATATCAGCATATGTATATTAAACTGACAATGCATATTTTTTTCAGTAAATTCATTTGAATTTTTTTCAGTAAAGTACAAATTATATTCTGAGTTTTAAAAAGCATTGAGCTTAGAACCCTACTCATGTTAATTGCTACTGGTTTTGATTTTGACTTGTTTTAATTTCTGATTGATGTGGATTTCATTTATTTGTTGATACTGATTTGTGGTAGTTGTATGTGGTAGTTGTGCTCAGCAAACATGAGCAATATGAACATCGAAGACTTCTCATTACGTAACGCTATAATGCTTACTGACTTGACCAGTTCTTGCGGATAACAAGCTGCAAAAAGAAGTTTTTAATCTGAAAATTATTATGTACTGAAGACAATTGATTTGGCCAAAAAAACTTAATAGCGTAAACTTTGCCAAAACGCAATACTTTGGCCTGGCATCACAGACTCGTTTTTTGATGATTGCTAAATAACAATGCAGGTTCTCGGAATAGAATCTAGCATTGGCATCTAGCATTGATTCCTTTAGACAATCATTGTTACTATTATTAACAATTTGGGAATTTCCAAGTTAAAAAAAGAAAATGGCAAGAAATTTAAAACTAGATTAGAGTAATCAGCCAACTAAGTACTTTGTAGTATTTTTTGACAACATTTTGAAAAAAATTATTTAAAAACTAAAGCAAGCAAAAATAGTCATATGATCAGTCAAATCTACAACGGACAGAAATTAAAACGAATAATCAAGTCAAATATAAAATATTTTATCTTGTAATGCTAAAATAGAACAAAAGTGACTTGATAAGCTTTTGAAACTAATTAGACCAAAATCAATAAGGAGGAAAAGCTGTTGAAAGATCTTAAGCCGAAGTGAGGACACCAGAGTAACTGTGAGTTACTCTGGTGTCCTCACTGAAGTAACTCTATATTCTCATCTTTTCCCTACGTGGATTAGTTTGCGCCGATTGGACATTTTTTTTTTTTTGTTGTTTTTTTTTGTGGGGGTTTTGTTGGTTTTTAGTTTTTTCTTGTTTTTTTTTTTTTTTTTTTTTTATCTTGTTCTTCTTGTGTGTCTTTCGTTCTGAATAAGCCTTTTTTTTATAAAGGCGAAAAATCCGCGTTGTTTTGTTTCTGTTGTTTTCTTTTCTACCCACTGGCCACAGTCTCGTTTGTTTGTTTTTTTTTTTTTGTTAGAGATTTTTCTCTTTGTTGATTTTTTGGAAAAGCTGTTAAATTTATTCGGTGAATTAATACACGCTGAAGGCACTTACTTGGCTACAACAATTTAATAATAAGAACTTTTTCACAACTAAATGCTTTAGCCTGGCACCGCCCACTCGGTTTCAATAACAGACTAGATGACAGCTAAAGTCCATGCAATAGAACTAGCATATGTTCTGTCACTTGTTAATTTTCTGTTATACGATATAATCGAATGACTATAATTCAATGATCATCCCCATTATGATAACAGTTGTGGGCATCATTCGATTGAACGTCTGGAGGCTCGGATGAAAATCCAGATAGTGGCTGATTAACGAGAAAAAATGACTTAGGACAGGCAATTGTTCTAAGTGAAGTCAACAGGAAGGCAAATGTGAAAACCCTTCAAAGTACATCAGAAGATGAATCCCAACAAGTATTATTCAAGCACAGGAAACAGCGACCAATGGACAAAAATAAGAGTCCATCAAGGTGGCAGCCGCAGTGATCACAGGCGATAGTGAATATCGCCCGTGATTTGACATGTCAAACAATACCTGGATGTTCATCTGTTTTTCACATATATGTCATAACTTATTCTTGCGTAACTAGAGGAGACTTCCTCATAAGATAGGTTTTCAGAAAATTATGGTTTGCTGAACTGATGGGGTTGAACCTTGAAAGAACTGTGACTGACATTATCACGGAAGTTAGTCTTAAGCTCCTTCAGTTGCGACCTGCTTTTCATATCTCTGGAGTGGCTGTGTAGAAATTAGTTACATAGAGATAGAAGAAACTATTAGCGATTTAGCAGAGAAGACCATGATATTAAAAAATAACCTCAGCCAGAAAGCTCATATCGTAAAACTCTAGATACAATTCACGACCACCCAAGAAAAAGATCCATGAAAGCCGAGACAACTGGGAAGGTCATTAATTTGCTCTCAAGAGTTAAAAAAAAACTGGAGAAGCAGCACTGATTAGTTTTCCCAAGCCGTTTGACCTTGAATCAAATATTTACAGCTGAAACATCTAAAGTTTGTTAAAAAAAGCTACCACATCTTCTATATTTGTAGGATCGAAATCGATATTGTCGGCTTGGGATTGATACAAGGCCCGTTTTCCACACGAGTCTTCCTTTAAGCTGAGATGCAGGGTTAGCTGGACAACCCAATTGACCCTGTAGGGCTTGGTTGAAGATTATACCGACACTCGGGGAATTTCCAGCAGAGCCTATATTCCTTGGAAGTTTTTAGATGTGATTAAGGTGCAAAGCACTAAACCGTTTCGTTTTTCTGTAAGAAAAGTAGGTTGATATGTACCTTGGCTTGGTGGGGACTGCAGAGGCAAAAGCTACGTTAAATCTCGGTGAGAAGTATCTGAGATGGAACACAGTTTTCAGTCAATAGTGTGTGCTAATTTTTCATAATTCGGCTGTCCTCTGCCAAAACCAAGTATCTACATTTGTCAAGTTTCCGAGAAAATCGTAAAATAGTGATTTTTTTCATTTTCGAAGCTGGAATAGCTGATGACGGTACATAATTTCGTCAATAAGTATTCCAGAGTCAGCCTAGTAGGGAGAAGCATTTTTTTTCGCATTATTTTTTTTTAAACTTCAGTTAATGTAGAGGCTAGGTTTTGCTATTCGTTTTCTTTGCTAATAAACTTAAAATCCCACCTCCAAGACCTAGTGTTTACACCAACTTCAATTTAAAAAAAGATCTTCAAGTAACGATAAAGATAAACTACTTCTTCAACTAAAAAGAAAGGAGAACTGAACCCATAGCTTATCAGAGAGGTTTTTTCTTCATATGGGTCGTCTTCATCCTCGATGAGATCTAGGCTTTCATCAGAAACCAGAAGATCCTTCCAAAATTTCCTTCGATTTGCCGGCATCATTAGGCACAGTTTGTTAACACTTGAAACTTTTTCTGGCCTTGAACATCCCTCGGAAAATAGTTGGGCTCGGGAAGCGCCGCGATATTGAATTTCTTCTGAAGAAGGATGCATTGCTTTTCCTCTCTGTTAAAATATTGGAGAACTTTCATAACCTAGAACCCTCTTTAAAAGGAAATTTCTAAAATTGAATGTACCCGTGGTAGGCGTGAATCCTTTTTACCGGGGCTTCTTTTCTTGGATTTCTAATCCCTGAAATTCTTCAATTCTATTGCAGAAACTCCCTTCCTGCAGTTTGCAACACACTCAACAAAGTCAGGAAAGTCATAGCATTTCCCCTTTTTTCTCATTTTCGTTTCAATGTTGCCGTGTATGCCATCTGCTGCATTGTGCGTGTGCCCTTTTGTCAGATACTTTAAGGTAATCCTCTTGAGCCCTTCTTCTCTGTTGACCATCATCACTAGATAAGTATAAAGTACCCATTTCTTATTCTGACGGGAAAAATTGTCCATCCAGAATATGAATTCCTGGGCAACCTTCTCTGCTGTAACTACAGTGTGCACACAATCCGTTCTGTTTTTGGCACTCCTGCCCCTCAAGGCTTCGTTCCACATCACACACAATAAAGGCCCATCTCCTACAGACTCCGCGTCGCTCTGGTCGACATGAGTAAATTTTCATTGAAGACAACAAGACGAATAAGGAATATTGCTTCTTTCTTCCGTGGCAAGTCGGGTACCAGAATCACTTTTTTGCAAGTCAACTGCGAATACACATACTCCAGTTTATCCACTTTTCGTTGCGACACGTTGATAGGCATATGTAGCCTTCCTTGCCTGTTCAATGTGTTCTTGCCAGTGTCACCTGGAAACATCAACATCGTGAGTCTTATTTGCAGCAGCAGAAAAAAGTTCAAATTCTCCATTAACACCTTCATCGCAGCTGTTTTCTTTGCTACTATCATCGTTCTCTATGAGATTGTACACACTCAGGACAAACATCACATGCTGGCATCTTTAGCGAAATGTTCTTTTCTTTCCACTGACGTCTGTAAGTCTCGTGCGACACAACTGGTACTGGATTCTTAGTAACAAAGTCCTGATGAATCAGATCAACCGTCAAAGAAGATGGCAGATATCTGAGGTTTGGTGCATTTATGCAACGATTATGTGGCGTAGATGGTCTAAAAGAAACGACATGATTGTTCACATTATCAACTACTTCTGGTGGTAGCTTGTTGTGAGGACTCTGCCTACCCCTGAAATCCATTATGCGCTCGCCAACTAGCCCAGTTTTCATCTTTTTCTTGCAAACCTCCTCACTACCACAGTGTTATCTTTCTGCGGAAGGTAGTAGTGTCTAGTTTCATTTTTTCGGTAGATTTTAACCGATTGAGGGTCACTTTCTACCGTCCGTCTTCTTATGCACTCCAGCCTCACACAGCTGGCCAGAAATTTGGTTCTTGGGGGAGTGTCCTCCTCAAAAACATATTTTCTATCTGGAAATCAACCACGCTGAATAAAATGATTATCTCAAAATTTTGATTGGATGTGTTTGGGTGAATGATGGACGTGACGGGGGGGGGCTAGTTGCCCTCTAATCACTTTCAACTATTAAAAAGGGCACTAGCCCTTTGAATTTCCAATCAAATGAGCCCCTTTTGAAGTTTCTATGACAACGCCTTCTATAAAAACCTTATATACCCCAGGATATAACTTAAAACGCTTGCCCTGAGGGTTGTTGGGGAGTCTCCTCGATAAAAACATATTTTCTATCTGGAAATCAACTACGCTGAACCAAATGGCTATCTCAAAATTTTAATTGGATGTGTTTGGGAGATTGATGGGCGTGGGGATGGGGCTAGTTCCCCTCCAATAACTTTCGACTATTAAGAATGGAACTAGCCCTTTGAATTTCCAATCGAATGAGCCTATTTTGAAGTTTCTACGACCTTCTATAAAAACCTTATATTCCCCCTGGGCATAACTTAAAACCCTTGCCCTGAGGGATGTGGGGGAGTGTCCTCCTCAAAAACATATTTTCTATCTGGAAATCAACTACGCTGAACAAAATGGCTATCTCAAAATTTTGATTGGATGTGTTTGGAGGAATGATGGGCGTGGGGGGGGGCTAGTTGCCCTCCAATCACTTTTGACTATTAAATAGGGTACTAGCCCTTTGAATTTCCAATCGAATGAGCCTGTTTTGAAGTTTCTACGACATCGCCTTCTATAAAACCTTATATACCCCCAGGGCACAACTTAAAACCCTTGCCCTGAGGGTTGTGGGGGAGCGTCCTCCTCAAAAACATATTTTCTATCTGGAAATCAACTACGCTGAACAAAATGGCTATCTCAAAATTTTTATTGGATGTGTTTGGGGGAATGATGGGGCGGGGGGGGGGGGGCTAGGTGCCCTCCAATCACTTTCTACTATTAAAAAGGGCACTAGCCCGTTGAATTTCCAATCGAATGAATTTTTTGAAGTTTCTAAGACAACGCCTTCTATTAAAACATTAAACGCCCCCTGGGTATAACTTAAAACCCTTGCCCAGAGGGTTGTGGGGGAGTTTCCTCCTCAAAAACACATTTTCTATCTGAGAATCAACTACGCTGAACAAAATGGCTATCTCAAAATTTTGATTGGATGTATTTGGGGGAATGATGGGGGTGGGAGGGGGGCCAGTTGCCCTCCAATCCCTTTCGACTATTAAAAAGGGTACTAGCCCTTTGAATTTCCAATCGAATGAGCCTGTTTTGAAGTTTCTACGACGACTCCTTCGATACGAAGTGCCCGGGTATGGAGAAAAAAAAACCCCAAAAAACAACACATTGTGCCCAAATCGTTCTTTACTTAGGCAGCGCTAGCGCGCTGCCTATGAAAAGGTGGGCGTGAGGTTGGTTATTTACCGTCCAATCACTTTCGACTATTAAAAAGAGTACTAGCCCTTTGAATTTCAAATCGAATGAGCCTTTCAGAAAGTTTCAACGACAACACTTTGTATAAAAACCTTTCAAACAACAAAAGCGTAACCTACAACCATGGCCTTGACGGTTGTGGGGAATTGTCTTTCTCAAAAACCAAATTCATATGTTAAAAACAACTACGATGAACCCCAAAGCCATATAGAAATTTTGATCGGATGTATTTAGGGGAAAGATGGGCTTGGGGGGGGACTATTTGCCCTCCAATCACTTTCGACTATTAAAAAAGGCACTAGCCCTTTGAATTTGCAATCCAATGAGTCTTCTTTCAAAGATCTATGAAAACGTCGACTATAAAAACCTTTCATAACCTCACAGCATAACCGAAGACACATGCCTCGCGGGTTGAGGGGGATTGTCTTACTCAAAAACATATTTTATACCAAAGAATTCATTACGATAAACATAATAGCTATCTCAAATTTTGATTTAATGTATTTGAAGGGCTGATGGGCCTGGGGGGGGGGGGGGCTAGTTGCCCTCCAATCACTTTCGACTATTAAAAAGGGCCCTAGCCCGTTGAATTTCCAGTCGAATGAGCTTTTTTGAAGTTTCTACGACAGCACCTTCTATTAAAACATTAAATGACCCCTGGGTATAACTTAAAACCCTTGCCCTGAGGGTTGTGGGGGAGTGTCCTCCTCAAAAACATATTTTCTATCTGAGAATCAACTACGCTGAACAAAATGGCTATCTCAAAATTTTGATTGGATGTATCTGAGGGAATGATGGGCGTGGGAGGGGGGCCAGTTGCCCTCCAATCCCTTTCGACTATTAAAAAGGGTACTAGCCCTTTGAATTTCCAATCGAATGAGCCTGTTTTGAAGTTTCTACGACGACTCCTTCGATACGAAGTGCCCGGGTATGGAAAAAAAAAACCCAAAAAAACAACACATTGTGCCCACATCGTTCTTTACTTAGGCAGCGCTAGCGCGCTGCCTATGAAAAGGTGGGCGTGAGGTTGGTTATTTACCGTCCAATCACTTTCAACTATTAAAAAGGGTACTAGCCCTTTGAATTTCCAATCGAATGAGCCCTTTTTGAAGTCTCTACGACAACGCGTTCTATAAAAACCTTATATGCTCCCAGGGCATAACTCACAACCCTTGCCCGAGGGTTGTCGGGGAGTGTCCTCCTCAAAAACATATTTTCAATCTGGAAATCAACTACGCAGAACAAAATGGCTATCTCAAAATTTTGATTCGGTGTATTTGGGGAACTTATGGGCGGGGGGGGGACTATTTGCCCTCCAATCACTTTTGACTATTAAAAAGGGTACTAGCCCTTTGAATTTCCAATCGAATGAGCCTGTTTTGATGTTTCTACGACAACGCCTTCTATAAAACCTTCTATGCCCCCAGGGCATAACTTAAAACCCTTGCCCTGAGGGTTGTGGGGGAGTTACCTCCTCAACAACATTTTTTCTATCTGGAAATCAACTACGCTTAACAAATGGCTATCTCAAAATTTTATTGGATGTGTTTGGGGGAATGATGGACGTGGGGGGGGGGCTAGTTGCCCTCCAATCACTTTCGGCTATTAAAAAGGGCCCTAGCCCGTTGAATTTCCAGTCGAATGAGCTTTTTTGAAGTTTCTAAGACAGCACCTTCTATTAAAACATTAAATGACCCCTGGGTATAACTTAAAACCCTTGCCCAGAGGGTTGTGGGGGGGGGGGGTGTCCCCCACATGCCTATGAAAAGGTGGGCGTGAGGTTGGTTATTTACCGTCCAATCACTTTCAACTATTAAAAAGGGTACTAGCCCTTTGAATTTCCAATCAAATGAGCCTTTTTTGAAGTTTCTATGACAACGCCTTCTATAAAAACCTTATATGCCCCCAGGGCATATCTCACAACCCTTTCCCAAGGGTTGTGGGGGAGTGTCCTCCTCAAAAACCAATTTTCCATCTGGAAAACAACTATGCTGAACAAAATGGTTATCTCAAAATTTTGATTGGATGTGTTTGGGGGAATGATGGGCGTGGGGGGGGGGGGGCTAGTTGGCCCCCGACGACTCCTTCGACGACTTCTACGACGACTCCTTCGATACGAAGTGCCCGGGTATGGAGAAAAAAACAAAAAAACAACACATTGTGCCCACATCGTTCTTTACTTAGGCAGCGCTAGCGCGCTGCCTATGAAAAGGTGGGCGTGAGGTTGGTTATTTACAGTCCAATCCCTTTCAACTATTAAAAAGGGTACTAGCCCTTTGAATTTCCAATCAAATAAGCCTTTCTGGAAATTTGTATGACAACACCTTCTATAAAAACCTTATATGCCCCCAGGCCAAAACTTAAAACCCTTGCCCCGAGGGTTGTGGGGGAGTGTCCTCCACAAAAACAGATTTTTCATCTGGAAATCAACTATGCTGGACAAAACGGCTATCTCAAAAGTTTGATTGGATGGGTTTGGGGAACTAAGGGCCGTGGGGGGGGGGGGCCAGTTGCCCTCAAATCACTTTCGACTATTAAAAAGGCTACTAGCCCTTTGAATTTCCCATCGAATGAGCCTTTCTTGAAGTTTCTACGACAATGCCTTCTATAAAAACCTTATATGTCCCCAGGGCATAACTTAAAACCCTTGCCCTGAGGGTTGTGGGGGAGTGTCCTCCTCAAAAACATAGTTTCTATCTAGAAATCAACCACGCTGAACAAAATGGCTATCTCAAAATTTTGAGTTGATATGTTTGGGGGAATGATGGGCTGCGGAGATAGTTGCCCTCCAATCACTTTCGACTATTAAAACGGGTACTAGCCGTTTGAATTTCCACTCGAATTAGCCTTTTTTGAAGTTTCTACGACAATGCCTCTATAAAAACCTTATATGCCCCCAGTGCATAACTTAAAACCCTTGCCCTGAGAGTTATGGGGGAGTGTCCTCCTCAAAAAGATATTTTCTATCTGGAAATCAACTACGCCGAACAAAATGGCTATCTCAAAATTTTGATTGGAGGGGTTTGGGGGAAGGAGGGGCGGGGGGGGGGGCTAGTTGCCCTCCGATAACTTTCGACTATTGGAAAGGGCACTAGCCCTGTAATTTCCAATCGAATGAGCCTTTTCTGAAGTTTCTACGACAACGCCTTCTATAAAAACCTTATATGCCCCCAGGGCATAACTTAAAACCCTTGTCCCGAGGGTTGTGGGGAGTGTCCGCCTCAAAAAGATATTTCCAAAGATATTTTCTATCCGGAAATCAACAACGCTGAACAAAATGACTATCTCAAAATTTTGATTGGATGTATTTGGGGGAATGATGGGCGGGGGGGGGGGGGGCTAGTTGCCCTCAAATCACTTTCGACTATTAAAAAGGCTACTAGCCCTTTGAATTTCCCATCGAATGAGCCTTTCTTGAAGTTTCTACGACAATGCCTTCTATAAAAACCTTATATGTCCCCAGGGCATAACTTAAAACCCTTGCCCTGAGGGTTGTGGGGGAGTGTCCTCCTCAAAAACATAGTTTCTATCTAGAAATCAACCACGCTGAACAAAATGGCTATCTCCCAATTTTGATTGGATATGGGTGTGGGTATGATGTGCTGAGGAGTTAGATGCCCTCCAATCACTATCGAATATTTAAAAGGGTACTCGCCGTTTGAATTTCCATTCGAATGAGCTTTTTTTGAAGTTTCTACGACAATGCCTCTATAAAAACCTTATATGCCCCCAGGGCATAACTTGAAACCATTGCCCAGAGGGTCGTTGGGGAGTGTCCTCCTCATAAAGATATTTTCTCTATGTAAATCAACCAAGCTGAACAAAATGGCTATCTCAAGATTTTGATTGGATGTGGTGGGGGTACTGAGGGGCGTGGGGGGGGGCTAGTTGCCCTCCGATAACTTTCGACTATTGGAAAGGGCACTAGCCCTATAATTTCCAATCGAATGAGCCTTTTCTGAAGTTTCTACGACAACGCCTTCTATAAAAACCTTATATGCCCCCAGGGCATAACTTAAAACCCTTGTCCCGAGGGTTGTGGGGGAGTGTCCGCCTCAAAAAGATATTTCCAAAGATATTTTCTATCCGGAAATCAACAACGCTGAACAAAATGGCTATCTCAAAATTTTGATTGGAGGTGTTTGGGGGAATGATGGGCGTGGGGGGGGGGGGGCTAGTTGCCCTCAAATCACTTTCGACTATTAAAAAGGGCACGAGAACTTTGAATTTCCAATCGAATGAGCCTTTCTTGAATTGTCTACGACAACACCTTCAGTAAAAACATTTTATGCCCCAAGGGAATAATTTAAAGTTCTCCCCCTGCGGGTTTCAGGCGAGTAACCTTAGTAAAAACATAGTTTCTAAATGAAAAATAGCTTCGCTTAAAGAAATGGCTTTCAACAAATTTTTGAGTGGTTGTTTGTGGAGGACTGATGGGTGCGGGGGGGGGGGGGGCTAGTTGCCCTCCAATCACTTTCGACCATTAAAACGGACACTAGCCCTTTGAGTTTCCAATCGAATGAGCCTTTTTTGAAGTTTCTACGACAACGCCTCTAAAAACCTTATGTACCCTGACGGCACAACTTAAATCCGGTTCTCTCTGGATTTAAGTGTATTGACCAACTAAAAAAAGTATTTTCTATCTGTAATTAAACTACGCTTAAAAAAATAGACATCTCGAAATTTTGATTGGACGTATGTGGGAGGCTATCTATCCTGGGAGGGGGGGCTAGTTGCCCTCCAATAAATTTCGACTTTTAAAAAGGGCACTAGCCCTTTAATTTCCAATCGAATGAGCCTTTTCTGAAGTTTCTACGACAACCCCTTCTATAAAAACCTTATATGCCCCCAGGGCATAACTTAAAACCCTTGTCCCGAGGGTTGTGGGGGAGTGTCCGCCTCAAAAAGATATTTTCAAAGATATTTTCTATCCGGAAATCAACAACGCTGAACAAAATGACTATCTCAAAATTTTGATTGGATGTGTTTGGGGGAATGATGGGCGTGGGGGGGGGGGCTAGTTGCCCTCCAATCACTTTCGACTATTAAAAAGGGCACTAGAACTTTGAATTTCCCATCGAATGAGCCTTTCTTGAAGTTTCTACGACAATGCCTTCTATAAAAACCTTATATGTCCCCAGGGCATAACTTAAAACCCTTGCTCCGAGGGTTGTAGGGGAGTGTCCTTCTCAAAAACATATTATCTATCAAGAAATCAACTACGCTGAACAAAATGGCTATCTCAAAATTTTGATTTGATGTGTTTGGGGGAATGAAGGGCGCGGGGGGGGGGGCTAGTTGCCCTCCAATCACTTTCGACTATTAAAACGGGCACTAGCCCTTTGAGTTTCCAATCTAATGAGCCTTTTTTGAAGTTTCTACGACAATGCCTTCTATAAAAACCTTATATGCCCCCAGGGCATAACTTATAACCGTTGCCCTGAAAGCTGAGGGGGAGTGTCCTCCTAAAAAAATATTTTCTATCTGGAAATCAACAACGCTGAACAAAATGGCTATCTCAAAATTTTTATTGGATGTGTTTGGGGGAATGATGGGCGTGGGCGGGGGGGCTAGTTGCCCTCCGATAACTTTCGACTTTTAAAAAGGGCACTAGCCCTTTAATTTCCAATCGATTGAGCCTTTTTTGAAGTTTCTACGACAACGCCTTCTATAAAAACCTTATATGCCCCCAGGGCATAACTTAAAACCCTTGTCCCGAGGGTTGTGGGGGAGTGTCCACCTCAAAAAGATATTTTCTATCCGGAAATCAACAACGCTGAACAAAATGACTATTTCAAAATTTTGATTGGATGTGTTTGGGGGAATGATGGGCGTGGGGGGGAGGGCTAGTTGCCCTCCAATCACTTTCGACTATTAAAAAGGGCACTAGCCCTTTGAATTTCACATCGAATGAGCCTTTCTTGAAGTTTCTACGACAACGCCTTCTATAAAAACCTTTTATGCCCCCAGGGCATACCTTACAACCCTTGCCCCGAGGGTTCTGGGGGAGTGTCCTCCTCTAAAAGATATTTTCTCTCGAGAAATCAACTACACTGAACAAAATGGCTATCTCAAAATATTGATTGACTGTATTTGGGTAAAGGAGGGGCGTGGGGGGGGGGCTATTTGCCCTCCAATAATTTTCGACTATTAAAAATAGTACTAGCCCTTTGAATTTCCAATCGAATGAGCCTTTTTTGAAGTTTCTACGACAACGCCTTCTACCAAAACCTTATATGCCCCCAGGGCATAACTTAAAACCCTTGCCCCGAGGGTTGTGGGGGAGTGTCCTCCTCAAAAAGATATTTTCAAACATATTTTCTATCTGGAAATCAACTACGCTGAACAAAAGGTCAATCACAAAATTTGTCTTGGCGGTTTTGGGGGAAAGGATGGGCGGGGGGGGGGGGCTAGTTGCCCTTCAATAAATTTTGACTATTAAAAAGGGCACTAGCCCTTTTAATTTCCCATCGAATAAGCCTTTTTTGAAGTTTCTACTACAACGCCTTCTATAAAAACCTTATATGTCCCCAGGGCATAACTTAAAACCCTTGTCCCGAGGGTTGTGGGGGAGTGTCCGCCACAAAAAAATATTTTCAAAGATATTTTCTATCCGGAAATCAACTACGCTGAACAAAATGGCTATCTCAAAATTTTAATTGGATGTGTTTGGGGGAATGATGAGCGTGGGGGGGGGGGGGCTAGTTGCCCTCCAATCACTTTCGACTATTAAAAAGAGCACTAGCCCTTTGAATTTCCAAGCGAATGAGCCTTTCTTGAAGTTTTTACGACAACGCCTTCTATAAAAACCTTATATACCCCCAGGGCATAACTTAAAACCCTTTCCCCAATGGTTGTAGGGGAGTGTCCTCCTCAAAAACATATTTTCTATCGAGAAATCAACTACGCTGAACAAATTGACTATCTAAAAACTGGGTGTTGTATCATGTTGGAGCATGAGAGGCGGTGGTGATCCGAGTCACCCTAAAATCGATTTTTACAACTAAAAAGGCAGTAATCACTCACATTTCCAATTGTATGAGCCATTTTCGAAGTTTTTACGACGACTCCTTTGATACGAAGTGCCCGGGTGGAGAAAAAACACATTGTGCCCACATCGTTCTTTACTTAGGCAGCAATGGCGCGCTGCCTATGAAAAAAAACAATACACCTAGCTTTAACTTAACAAGAAAAAAAATAGTTACAACCAAAATTTTGTACAGATTTCAGAGTGATTTCGGTACAAAGATAGGAAAAACTATCCAAGTTACTACAAAGATGATCCAGGAATAATATCTATTACGTTTCAAATCGAAATTTTTTTTTCTTACGTGACTACATAAAACCTAAGAAACGAGCAATAAAAAGCTTAAAATACCTGATAAAATTATGGGTTCAACGCTGTTGTAATTTCTGAGAACCCAAATGAAAAGTCGAGCTAGGTCACAAGAGTAAATGAACTGACGCCTTGGCTTCCCAGTACCAAATACTGACAGGGGTCTCTTTTCTTTCTTGGCAAGATAGGCTTTGTGTATCAATCCTAGAACAAATTAATAGGACACTTTCAAGGTTAGTTGCCTAAAACTGTATGTCATAATAACACATTTATTACTGCACCTTGCCATTTTCAAACGTGCAACTACCCTAAGCTTACCGTTCGTGTGCTCTACTCCGCAAATAATGAAGGCACTGTATAGTAACTTAAACTAGAGGGGGGAAGGAGCTTTGGCCGTACCCCTAAACCCTCTCCCCCCCCCCGACTATCACAGTTTATACAGCTTTACCTACGACATACCCATGCAATTGGTAAGTTTCCAGAACACCCAGTAAATCACTAATCTTAAGCTCTGAAACAATTTTATGACGTTATACAAATTGCAAGTAAAGCGATAATTCCTCATTATGCAATCAGAGACAGTAAGTTTTTGATGTTCACAAACACGAATACGATACGGTTTTTTCTATGTATGTCGTTCAATAGGCTCTGCTGCTGGCTTATTCCCAATTTACCTATTTTTATAAGTTTCTTTTTCGAAGTTGTGTACCCGCAAAAGAACTTCCTGTATACGTACTTAAAGACCCTAAGCTTGAAAAAAAATCTTGTAGGTCTTAATTTTCTTTCTCAATAAGAGACGAACTGTTAAGCTACATAATTTGATAGAAAACGGTCGTTCTGCATAAATGAGAATAAACAGTCAAAACAGTTTTAAAAGACTTTTCCAAGCAATAGTATTTTTGTAAATTTCGAAGTGCATTTTTTTTCTTGAAATTCTAGGAGTTGAAATTTACAGCATTTGAATATGGCACAATCGATGGGCTACCTGGAATAGATCAGGCAATTACTGTACCGTTACTCACATTAATAGCATTGCTTGCCAACAACATCAGGCGACTTGTAGGCAGGAGTACTACAAAGAACTTTATATGACGATCTGTTGATACTTGGAATAAACACCCAGAGAAAGTAATCCCCAGTTGAGCAGTATGAAGTTCTTTCAAAAGAATTTTCAATCCTTTCTAAAATCTTTTTAAGAATTCTTGACTTATTGTCGCTACTGGTGGCACAATAAATCCTATTATACATCGCATTCCATTCATATTTCAATTTCATCCTTGCCTTTTAGGTATATTGTACATTGGTACCGCAATACTTTGACACTAAATTTCAAATCTTTATTCAGCAATTTTTGCATTGGATTCATTAGTATAAGGAATTTATAAGAAATTTACTCCGAAAAGATTAGACTCAAATACTACACCAAACATAAGATCAGTTTCACTTCTGAAACTGTAATTCACCATCCTTGCAGTAAGAGTCACCACAGAAGAAAGAACAAAAGGTGTCAGGTTAGAACCCCAACACCTCCGCAATAGATCTGACAAAAATACTAAAAGTGCTTATTTGAAAGCAAAAATGTGTACCTATCACGATAGTTTTAGGACAAGAAGCAACATGTACAATAAACATCAATAAAAAATTGATTAGGTCAAGAAAAAGTTAAAGAGCCTCATTTTCTAGAAATTATAGTTCGTTCAAAGAAAATTGTCAAGTAATCTTTTTGGAATATACACCCAATTTTATAATTATGTATTGTTCAATCTATAATTTTTTTCCTAATTTAAGACCATGTTAAATACGAAGCACATCCAAAATTACACAAAATCAGATAACCCATTAAAGTAAAAAATTAAAGTCGGAATTCTTTATCTGGCATCAAGTGCCAAAAAGTTACAAAAAAGACGAGAAGAGCAAATGTGAAGCTCATGCATTGTCTTTTAGTCTTATTAGTACTCATAATGGTAGCTTAGGTAGATTAATGGTAGATTATATTGGTAGATAATATAATGGTAGATTAGGGATCGCGCACCTTTTCTTGAACGATTTCTTCATACAAAGACCGACTATTTACTGGGATTTTGGGGCCCGACCAATCGAAATACTGGTCACTTTCAAAGAAACCCCAAGCTGGGACCCCTTTGATACCAACTGGTGTATTAATCCTGGGATCATCCAGATTCTGGAAAAAGTGTAATATGATACAGTTTGTGGTAACAAACTGTAATTAAGAAGGGACTCGTCCTAATAGCAAACGAATCCATAGAAAACGTAATTTTGAAAACAATGTACAGGCATACATCAATTAAATTTTTACAGAAAATTCAAGTTTCTCAGGACATTCAAGTTTCTCATAATTCAAGTTTCTCAGGACATTTAGCAAGGGCAAGGGGAGTGCTACCAGTAGTTTTTTTTTCACCAAGATTAGAAGTGGAACATGTCTCCTTGGTACCCAGAAGGGAGGACACTGCCCCCTGATCCTCTCGAGTCCGTGGGGGACATATTTGCTCGAGGAATTCAACTTGAAAGCCAGGGAATTGATGACCCCTTTTAATAAATATTTGGAGGGGTACACTTTTTCACAGATGATTATCATTTTCGAAGCATTGATATAAGAACATTAAACTTGAGCGTATAAAACTGGGAATGAAGGAGAGATTAATAGCCTCCCTCACATTTAAGAGAGCCGTGGGTCAAACAGTTTGCAGCAACAAACTATAGGTAAAGAGCAACCCTTGCCAGCAGAAACCAAAACTTTAAAAACAAAGTTTTGATTCCAACATACTGGAAAGACAAAATCTATTATTCACGCTAGTTCGAAATACGTAAAATGTACTAATTTTAAAGTCGCTAATCAAAAGCTATTAGCACATCAAAATTATTCCAATCATTTATTTTATTTTTTAAATTAGCCCCCCCCCCTTCCAGCTCCCGAATTGATTCCTGCGTACGTGCCTTGCCCGGTAAACCTGGATTTGTTATAATACTTTAAATTGACGATGCTGGTTTCATGGTCACCCAAACAATCATTCCTTTATAAGGAAAAGGCTGGTTTTGAACAAGATGAATTAATGGACCTAGTTAACATTTTCATGAGGGAGTGGAACTTTTTCAGACTTATGAAAAACAGGCTAAAGTTTTATATTGTCCTGAATATTGAGAATTTTAGCTTCTGGGACATACGCCCCACTCCCTCTGCCTCCAGATGGGCTATGGGGCAACATACAACACCACATAGAAAAAGGTGCCTAGTGGCCCCGTTTATTTCGAAGGAGAGGCAAAATCTTATGAACATAGAAATAGCAGGTGGATTATAAGAAACATACATGGAACTGTGGGGGAACCCATAAAAATCCTGAGAGGTTTTGGGGGAGGGGTATTATAACCCAAAGGCTGATGTCTGCGTTTGCGCCACCTTGACATATCTAGTATCCAACTAATCGATTTGAAACGAGATAATCTACTAATTTTCAGTATATTTCGCTATGGGTGCTTCCTTTGTAAGCTTTATATGTATCAATTATGTCAAGATTGAAGCTAATTTTTAGGATGTTCTTAATTTTTATTATTTGAGTTCTGGTGGAAATGAATGCGAATTACTATTCACAAGTTAACTGCGGAAATATTCTTTGGTTCAAAGATAATACAAGAAAAGTTTTCTCTGACTGTCCGTGCTCAAAAAAACATTTAGTAATAGCCTGAGACCGGTAAAAAAAAGCGATGGAAGGAAAAGGGGCTAGAGAACCCCAGCTATAAAAGTATTGAAGTTTCCTTTGTACGAAATTTTGCTATGCACAAGAATAACACTGCTGTGATTAAGGTAGGGAATGAAGTTAGTTGCTGGTTTCGCATTAAGTCAGGAGTGATGTAGGGTTGTACTCTATCCCCTTTATATGGATCATTTTGATAGACTTTGTCTCAAGGAGCGCAGGAAAGACAATGGGAGAACACGGAATCAAATGGAGAAGAAAAACTTTCCTGGACTTAGATTGTCCTATTGATTTAAGCATCCTAGTTGAAAGTGTCAGCAAAATGAATGAACTTTTAGAGGTTTTACGAATTCATGGTGCTAGAATGTAGTTTGAAAATTAATGTTAAGTAGAGTAAGTTCCTAAGGCTAGTAATAATAGATTGCGAAAAGGTGACGTTCGGACACGAAAAGATTGATTAAGTGATCAGCTTTACTTACCTTGGTAATATTATTAATAAAACCGGGGAGCAATGAAGATGTTAAAAGTAGAATAGCCAAGGCCCCGGGTGTTTTATCACAGTTAAAGAAAGTTGGGAAGAATAAGAAGATAAGTCTGCGGACTAATACTAGAATATTGGACGCTACAATAATGACAGTAGTCAAATATGACTCTGAAGCATGGGTGCTCCGAAAAACAGAGGAAGATTTGCTAGATGTTTTCCAGAGAAATTGCCTATGAATTGTTTTGGGTACCCAACTGACTGACCGCGTTTCAAACAATAGACTGTACGAAAATTGTGGTTAAATCCCGCTTTTCTAGGACTATAATGAGAAAAAAAAATTAGATGGCTAGGGCACGTTTTGCGGATAAAGGATAATAGATTGCCGAAGATTGTCCTTTTTTGGCCAACCGTCTAGGGCTAAACGGAAAGTAGGTTGTCTGCGGTTGGGGTGGGAGGATGTCGCAAAGAAAGATATAAAGGAAGTGGGAACTTCCTGAGAGGATGCAAAGAAGGAGGTTTTTCATAGATTAGGATGAAGGAGGGGCGCGCGTAGCTGTATTGGTCTAAGGAGGTTTGGTGCTGCGGTGAGTTGTTATTAGCAGTAGTAATTCTCATATAAATCCTATGTTCTTCACCAGTTTTTTAATTTGAATCCCTTCAAAATTATTTTTAAGCGACATATGGCTTTTGTAAGCATTTATATCCTCCCCTCAAACCCCTAGAAATGAAGGTTTAGCCACAAAAGAGGACCACAATCTTATCCAATCAGCTTTGTTTACTTGCAAAAAAATATAAAAGAGTCCAAACTTCCGACGCGTAGACATACATTCGAGTCTAAAATTACGGTCAGGTGAAGGAAAAAAAAATCATATTATTTCTGTTCAATGCGAGAAACATTGAAAATCAAACAGTAGATATCTTACATGGCAAAATGAGTCTGCATTAACCGATTTTTCGCTTTCAATTTAATTCCATAATTACGGTGGATTTAATGTGTCACTTCTTGTCTATGGATTCCAGATCTTTGATTTATTAGTTCTAAAACCCTAAAAATTTTGAAAATTACACTTAAAATCTTGCATTTACACAACAGGAAAGCATACAGCAAAATTGACAAACAAACAGCCGAACGCCAGAGTTTGCCTCATGAAGCATACCAAAAATCAAGTATACACAACAGTCTTCTGCGAATTACACTTACCATAAAGAAAGAGCCACTCAAACCTAAATCCAATGAAAGTTTCTGGAGAAAGACTTAAACTACACATTATTATTTGTTTTTGTTCGTATTAAATGCACTGTGCTTAAGAATAAGGAACTTTATAATTCCCTGAGAAGAGCCTAATATTAGGGGCAAGCTACGTGGGAGTGCTATGAGGCCAGAGCCAATCCCCAAGAACAGGTTTGGGATGGATGACCCCCCACTACTCACCAGTGAATGTTCGAAAGTCGTCTACAGTAGACCCTGTTATACTAAGCTTCATATGTCGATGACATTACATTAGGAAAACTGAGATAAGATGGATTTCCCATGGATGGCGAGTAAAATAAAGGCAATACTAAAAAATCTGAGTTATATTTGCCATGGACAGGAGTACGACAAAGAAAACATAGCAAATTCAGCATGAAGAAAAGGTGCTTTGACATGGCTTAAAATAGCACAATTTGTGTCTAGTAATCCATACATACGGAATAACAGAGAAAAAAATGCTGAAACGTTGGTTGATTGGAAATAGTTGGTTGGCCAGGCCAATAAGAATAGCAGGTTGGCGAGGAAAAAAGAGACAATTTTAAATGAGCAGGAGCTGCATCAGTAGCAAGAGGGATGGATGCAATCAGAACCACTTGAGATTTACACAGAAATAAAGGAGACATCGGGTGAGGAATATTCTCTTAAAGCAAAGTCTAAGTAAAGAAGTTTAAGGTGGCGCATCTCTATTCTTGTGGAATTTCATGCCGCTTGAGGCAAGGAAAAAAAAATACCTGGATATATTCTTAGGATATGAAATTCATGTATGAATGTTTCCATTCGTTGTGTGGTACATAGGAAAGGAATTATTTGGATTGATATAGGTGATAGGAATGGATAAAAATCCTAAAGAGTAACTGTCACTTAACATGAGTATTGTTGGTATGTATAGCTAGATAGGTAGGCAACATAGAGAATACTTCTTAACTAATATGCAAACTTATCTTTCTTGTCTCATAACGTATTTTATTATATCTTTTTTTATAACAGCCAAAACGATTTTCAATTTATTTTTGTTTGAGTATTGTCTTTTGTTTGAAGGCTCTATGTGCGACTGTTAATGTCTATGACGCACACAGTGTATGCCATGGCCAAAGTAGCTTGTGTACTTTAAATATACTATTACTATGATATAAGGCCTTTGGTTCTACACTGTCTATGCGCAGAAACGCTTAGTATCTGAACAAAGTTAGCTCAATGAGACCCAGGTGCTACTGAAAGATTAACCCTTCACACCGTTAAGTTTAATTATCGTCGTCTACCCACCAGCGAGCACCTCATCTAAACACCGGTTTTTCTTTTCTTTCTCAGCTAAGAAAAAACTAAAACTTCAATGATAAGTATTGATAAGACTTAAAGGATCATCGCAAATTCAGTGACAGAACTAAGGAGCAGAAAAATGGCGCGGGTAATATTAAAACAGCCAAAAACTGATCAAGCTTAATATTTAAGCCAGTTTCACGAATAAAAATAACAATTTAAGCTGAAAAAGAAAAGGGAGGAAGGGCAAAAATAGTAGGAAACCAAGGACAATCGAACGTTTGGCACTTAAACTTGGTTCTTACAGGGGTAACAAATTCCTAGCACCACATACACTATACCCTAAATAAGTTGAACAAAAAAAAAAAAAAAAAAAAATCGGCCTATAGGACCAGCACCGAAAGCAGTATGTTTCCAACCTGAGTTTTAGTTTTATATTAGCTTTCCATATTTATTGGAACAAGAGAGGGGGAGGGGGTGGAGCAGATGACCTAGTGTTAAAGATCTTAAGGATACAAAGAAAAAATAATAACAAAAAAAGAAAACTTAATCATATGCTTTATCAGTATACACCACGTCGCCCCTTCCACTTTATTTCTTGTAAGGAGCGGGGTGGTGGTGGGGTATTTTTTCAAATGCAAGAAACTGACATTCAACAAAAGAGCAAAATGAGTGAAAATAGACACCGTTGGATAGCCTACAATTCTTAAAGTGAGAAAGAGAAAAAAAAGAATACAAGAGCATTGAAACAGAACCTTTTTTTTAACACCCCTGTCTTACAAGGAGAGTTAAATATTAGAAATTAGGATTGAGCTACGAAAATTAAATGGTATAAATAAAGGGGAATAACAGCAAATGGCAAGATATTCCTATTTTAATTGTACCAGGAATTACGTGTCCATCATTCAAGTTGTAATTGTCATGTGAGCCGAAAACGTTGGTCGGAACCACAGAAGTAAACATGCAACCATATTGCTCATGATAAGCTCTATTCTGAACATCAATCAGCCGCTTTGCATAACTATATCCAAAATTAGAGGGGTGAGGCGGTCCATTATGCACCTGAAAACCACAATAACTTGTATTAAAAAGGTTTCACACACAATTCAAATCTGCTTAACATAAAAAAAGTATTACACTTTATTCCATTATTACTGACAAAATTTAGGATAGGCAAAAATGCCTAGTAAAACGCCAAGTCACTTTAACAAAAAATAAAACGCCATTTCAAAAGAAACAAACAACAAAAATAATACGACTTTGCTTTTATACACGTATTTACTATATATATATATATATATTATATATATATATATATATATATATATATATATATATATATATATATATATATATATATATATATATATATATATATATATATGTATATTTAGTTTAATATAAACTTTAGGCTGAAGCTGCACATGGAATATGGGAAGGGGGAGGGTATAGTACCTCTAAAAATTAAACAGTCTGTGTTAACGAACTGAAAGTTAAGAATAACTCATCTCAATACTAATAGAAACTCTGAAAACTAAACTATGAAATAGTTCTCCATTTTTCGCTAATCCTAAATAAGTAAGATGTATTAAGTAGAGCCTACAAGTACCAGCCAAAGATACCAAGTACTAGCATCAATAAATTTGCATAATTTCACAAAACAAGTGAAAGCACTTGTAAAAGTTAATTTAATCTTAATAAAAAAATTTTGAAAACTAATTCTTAATATTCAAGAACTTCTAGCAAAATATTTTGGCTCAAAACTACGAAGATATGAGATTTGGTATTTTTTATCTCTATGGTGCGAGTTTACTTTCTTTTTCTTTTACCAAAAGTGATCGTATCGAATCAGCAGCCGTAAGATTTTCGAAGAAGGCTCATTTGTATAGAAATTGCGAGTTCCAGCACTCTTTTTAAGAGATAAAAGTAATCAGAGGACTACTATAACCCTTCCAAGCTAATTGTCACTCCTGCAGTCCATCGCAACCAAAAATGGCGTCGCGTAAAAATTTCAAGGTGGAAATTTTAATCCAAAAACACAAAAAAAGAACGTCTCCGAAGACAGTGCGACTCGTGCAGTCTCCAGTAAAAGGGCTCAAAGTTATAAAGTCTGGGAGTCTCAATATGTGACGCCTAAGACTGGGTCTTCAAATTTTGTTTTCTCAGATTTGCTTAAAGTTACAGCGAACTGTTATGAAAAAAAAAGTTATGGAAACGATTGCTGTATTGATTCTTAACACCCAAAATAGGCTCAAATTTATTTGTTCTACCACCAGCTTGCAACTTACTGGGCATATATACTGGGCCAAATGAACCCAAGCGGGGGAAAAAAGGGTTGCATGGAGTCATGAAATTCAAAAATGGATCAAACATTGATTTCCTTCAATTGAATATAACCTTTCTGTCTAATTAGACTGGAACAAGGAGAGATTAAGGGATACATTTGGAACGAAAAATGTAGTTGTGTCGATTCTTAGCACAGGAAATATGAGTTTTTTTTATTTTTTACGCTGATCTGCTTTAGAATTTCGTACCATATGCACATATCAACTAGAATTTCAGGGACTAAAACACCTGAATTCAGACACAAAATATAGAGGCTAATCTTGTTGTACTGGCTCGGAAAAATCAATTTTGTTTTTTAAGAAAACAGACCAAAATTTTTCTTGTAAATGACCTTGACATGCGTTTATTAGAACAAGCAAATACTCAGTTGAAACAAAATTTTAATTACAAAGATTCTTTCAATAAAATGGGAATTAAGATATGTATATATTCAAGCGTGACTACTGGATTAGGGTCGGGATGGCTTCAGTCCAATGGAAGACGAAAAATAGTGGAGATTTCCAATTCGTATGGGTAATAGCCCTTTCCAGCCATTCCAAAATTCTTTAGGGAAAAAAATTCCAATTGGTATGAATAATAGCCCTTTCCAGTCATTTTAAACTCTTTAGTAAGAATTTTATTAAAAAACGATTGCACAAAGCTATTGCTGATCAAACATTTTGAGTAAATATCCAAATTTTGTCCAAAACTTAAATCATAATCCAACATTCTAATTTTAAAAGAGAAAACCAAAAGAAAATTAAAAATATTCCCAATATTATCCTATAATAAGACTTCGTCAATTAATAGCAAACACGTGTTAATTTCAAATTCGTTGTCCAGAAAAGAATTTTGTTCCTCAACTCAAAAGGAAAAGAAATTAAAATGACGTAAAAAAAAAAGATAACAGATGTTGCTCCAGATGAATAGACGAATCCTGAAACGAACAAAATTTAAAATAATTAATCAAGAACCTAAAACGAAGAGAAAGTACCGCTAACAAGAGTAGGGCTACTGCCCAATAAGCCTAAAGGCCATAGCATCATTTGCACTTCGCTGACAAAAAAGAAAAAATACTGCTAAGGCTTCCAGGAACTAATGTTATTATATTTTAAATAATCAGTCTACTTTCGTTAGGTCTTTCCTGAAAACTTGATTAATATGGTAGTTTCCTTTTTTTCTTTCTTTTTGTCAAAGTTTCGACAAATTAAAAACCTTACTGTTCAAAATATTTTTTGTTTTCAATAAAACACAAATAATGCTCGAACTGTTTAAAGAGTTCGAGAGGAAGAGGTTTGGAAGAAGCACCACTTTTATTTGTAATCACTTTTGCCTTGCGATATTTTTTTGTGATGCTGTTGATGTTACGACATTACAGAACAAACAGCTGAGAATACAAATCGTATTCAGAGCGCATTCAGACCTTTTTAAGGTTTAAGGGGTGATAGACCTGCTCTTGTTTAGGTTAATTTCTCTTCGTTTTAGTGTTTGAATTAGTTATTAGTTCGTTTAGCATTCTTCTATTTGATAGCAGTACCTGTTATCTTTGTTTGCTGTGAAGATTCATTTTACTCATACGATCATTTTTGGAGGAAGCGCTTTTTAAAATTAATCAAAATAAGCACAGTTTAGAATAGAATAGAAATCCTACCATAGTTTCGTCAATTGGATAAGTCGTGTTATTGGGAAAAATGCACGTTGAAAGGCAAGAGACAACCTTCTTCACTCCAAATTCAAAGCTTGCATGAATGACATTGTCGTTCATCAATATATTTTCTCTCTGTAAATAACATACAAATCATAATAGGTGGTACAGAGTGGCAGAAAAAAAATTAAGTACTGATAGTTCAAGTGCATAAGGAAAGCTGTTTTGCTTTGTTATGCTTTACGTTTCAGCTTAGCAATATCATATATATATATATATATATATATATATATATATATATATATATATATATATATATATATATATATATATATATATATATATATATATATTTCTCGAAAACAGAACAATAATTTTTACCTGAAACATGGTATACTGAAGTAGTTTTTAGTAAAATTTCAGATCTGAAATTTTATTCAAGTTGAGTACGGTAGTGTTTTACTAAATCAAGTGTCCAAAGATTGGAATAGTATTACTAATTTTGAAAGCAAATATGACACATTTAAAGGTATAATTTTCGCAATATATTGAGTAATGGTGTTAAATGTATAACATGTTAATGAGGGGGGAACGAGTAGCATTGGGTTGGGGAATGTTGAGAGTAGTTATTTTTGGGGGTTTTCTTTTATTCCTGTTATGCTGTTGTATCAAACCGAAGACACCTGAATAAAATGCATATCAAGTGAGTCTATATTTCTGATTCTGAGAAGGGGTACACCTGTTTATAACAACGCTACCTTCAAACGCATAAAAAAATCATTTGGCAAATCATTGATAGATCCAGGAATTCGAAATATTTTAAAATTTCTACAAACTAAACAGACTTCTGCAAAAATTGCCAACTGATGTTAGACATTTTTTTAGGCATTAATTGTCTACAGTTTCGAGTGAATATAACCCAAAGGAAAATTATTGACAAAAAAATATTTTTATAATAACAGCGGTAAACTGGAAGTCACAAAATGTATTTATTCTAAAAAATATTGTCTTTTCTTTCCTATAAAATTGATTTTTATTGGCATTATTTCTTTTAATACAGCGACAAAAAAGAAAAGAAAAAAAGACATTTACCCTACAATTATTTTTGGTAATTCCAGTTAGTTAGAAGTTTGATTTTACTATTAATTTTGATTTCTGTTCGTTTTAAGTTTCATTTATTCATTCTTAGTATTATTGGTAACTTTGAAGTTTAACTTGATCATTCACTAAATTTTTGTTCGTTTTAGGTCACTTATTCCTTCATAACATTTTTTTCCACTTCAAGTTTAACTTATTAAGCGATATTTTTTCAACTCATTTAAGTTTTAATGTTGTTCTTTGTTTATCTTTGAAAAAGTTTTCTTTAGTTGTACAAAAGTAAAAAGAAAATAAAATAGCAGTAGACATTGCACAACACTGGCAGACAGCACTTGATGGAGAAAACAATGTACTCAACTCAGAACCTTAACGAATTATAGAACGATGTCTTGTAAACTGAAAACAAACGAATTAATTTACACGGTCACATTTACACGGTTAAACACTTTACGCACATCAACAAAACAAGCATCTGTATTTGCTTCTTTTCTTTTTCGACAATCTTTATCGCACCAGGCCGTATGGTAGGCTTGATATTCCAAAAGTCAACCATTTACCCAACTGTTCTCCCAAAAACTCTGCTTACTTAACTTCATTTTGAACGAACCAACAGACGGGTTTTTAGGGATAACCTCTCTTACCGAATCATTACAAACCAAAGAACACGCTATTACAAAGCTGTTCTGCAAGTGCTCAGTGCGGGGTGTCTTCATGGGCGTAGGCAGCATTAGGCAGCATATTATCTAGGGGGGGGGGGCAGTCGATAGTGTGATTTAGTTTTATCAACTGCTTTTTCCAAACCATCTGCTTTTTCAGTCATATCTAATGTAAATTTGAAGGTCTAGGGGGGCGGCTGCCCCCCTCCCTACGCCAATGGGTGTCTTCCCTCATAGGTAATCCAAACGTACTGCGCTTGCAGGGGTTCCAATTTTTTGGTGACTTTGAGAATATAGTGTTGTATAGCCATTAGATTTTTTTTTCTTTTATAGACAGCACTAATATAATTTTCTAAGGTCTAATGAGAATTCATCATGAGTGGAACTTGAACGTATAACCACCTGCATAGGTGTCATCCGGAATAATTATACTAGACTATGATGGTATGTCAAGCGAACACGAAAGCCAGCCGAGCACTTACATTTCAAGATTTTGTAGCGAGCATAGTAACATTAAAAGGAAATTGAAACCTACTAAAAAGTCTGCATTGTGTTTCATGTTGTTGAACAGTCCACCAACTTTAGCAGCCAAATGTATAATATGAGTTGGCTTATACTTCTCGAAAATTTTCCGGGTAGATTCCGCATCACTGAAAATAAAAAAGATTACAAACAAAATAACAATACAAAAAAACGAAAATTAAAGTAGCCTATTTGTTCTACATTAACAATTTCCTTTCTTTTTTTCTAATTTATATTTTTCTAAAACAAAGAAGTAAAATAGAAATGAACTTGGATCAAGGTTATGACATATTGCTCAACAAGAGAGACAAACAATGTTGACTCTTTCTACCAGAGAGTAAACAAATTGCTAGTTATGCGACTATTCTAACATATTTCTCATGTTGATACGATCCCAATTCGAATTCATAATCCCACATCCCATTCTTAGATAAATTGAGTATACTACTTCAGCAATATCTTTTTTTTTAGTTACAAACTGCACTAAGTGGGTTGCGATAGCGTCACAAAAGGAAAAAAAGATAGCTAAAAAACAAAATTAGGAATCTGTAGATTGTCCAAAAACGTACTATAAATGGAACGTTTTTAGGACCGAGACATAAGAAGTAACCTTTTGTTTAAAACGCAACAAGAATATTGCGAAGGTAGCCTCCGTGGCAAACCTGCCAAGATATTGATTCCACCATTAAGATATTTTTTCGCATACCCCGCCCCCCCCCACAACCCACACAGGCTTCTACGTACCCCTGCAAGTACGCCGACCACAGGTTGAGAACCACTGCTCTAGATAAACTTCGTCTTCTATAACAACTTCGGCTTCCAACAATTTTCGAATCTTTTCATCTTAACATCCATAAGAACCTGAAACCAGAGTGAGACGTAGCCAACAAAAAGAATCTACTTGTGGAATAGGAGAAAGATTGCAATCCAAGGGACCAGATCCTACAACACCATTAATTACAAAATATTCACATTTATCCACACAATGAGAAATAACTTTATACTTCGAAAAGAAGAGGTCACTAACTGGACATTACGCGACAGGACAACTTCATAACGAGAAGTAAATCTACTGTATAACCTAAATATGATACACCAGACAAACATGTTTAACAGGCACTTGAATCCTGGATAGTGCACTGACGATACGTGCATTAAAAATATGGGGCTCTCTATGGCCGGGTTGCAGGGGGACAGAAAAACAAAAACAATTAAGCAAAACGAAAAAAAACTCACACCCACACCCTAAAAACGAAAATGACGGGCAGCCACTCTCCACTGGCTATCCACTGAAAACCAAGCCGGAACAATACAAACAACAAAACACATAATTCCAACCTGGCCCAGAGCCACCAAACGCATGGAAATTTTGAGAAAAAACTGTTTTCTACATATCAAATCATTTCAAATCCTTTTGAAGACACCAAACGAGTGACACTTTTTAGCCGACTCAGCCACAGTATTCCCAGCAGCATGACAAGCAGTCAGGGAATAAAATCTGATATGACTGATGGACTGAAAGGAAGTAGAGTATTACCAGAATTACAAAGATAATAAGTAGAGGGACCAGAATTACAAAGATAGTAAGTAGAATGACCAGGCACAAGATAGACTAGTTGTGAGGACCGCAGGATCATCACCGTCTAATTGGAGAAAATGAAGACACATACGAGAAAAAGTTTGACCCCCCCCCTCCCTAAGGGTCGGACCTGTATGCACCTATCTCTATTCAAGTATGTTAATATACATGATGTGTAACATTAGTAATTGCGTAAACTCATGTAACATATGTATTATATAGCATTACTAATGCTTCTGTAAGTACACCAAAGTATAATCTAAGCCAATTGACTGGAAATTTTTGTTTATTTATGTTTCATTTGGTTTTCTTGAGGCTCCTATTCCAAAATCACTGGATATTGATTTCGTCGTCAACGGTTCCATTTCTCTGAAGCATATGCATATTATGGCTACAATAATTCATGGTTTGTACTATAACCACTTAAATATACTTAAAAAAGAGGGGGAGTGGAGTAGGGAAGATTTTTACGTATCCCCCAATTGTTGGGAGGTATCAATAAGACATTGCCTAAAAACAATTTATGACTAGAATAATTCAAAAAACAAAGTTTTTCCGAGGGCAGTAAAGAGCAAAATTGAAACTTAAAACCAACAAAAATTATTAAGCTACTTCACAGCTTATCTAACATATATCAGTAAAGATAATGCAAATAAAAGAACTGGTGATATTTCCCTATGCTTGTAGGACTACAGAAAACTAGCTACTGAAAACACAAAAGCCAAGTATAAAAAACAAGAAAATTGATTTAGGAGTCAACTACAGGAGCTGTGATATCAGTAACTTTCAGTATACAATTAGAATTATCTTAAAAAATTAGGCATAAAAAATAAGTTTAAAAGTCATTACACAGCATATAAAACAATGGATTGATTTCAGAGGCAACGCTATAGCGTTGTCTTTAGAAAAGCTCCAATGTTTTATTATTATTAATTTTTTTTTTCCAGAGGCACTTCATATGGAAGGAGTCGTCACATAAGTTTCGGAAGGGGGCTCACTCGATTGGAAATCGAAAGTTCTAGTGCCCTTTTTAAGAGTCAAAAGGGATCGGAGGGCAGCTGCCCCCCCACGCCCTTTTTTCCCAAATGTATCCAATAAAAATTTTAAGATAGCCATTTTTTTTTAAAAATAGTTCAAAGACCATATAACAAAAACTCGGGTGTCGACAAAACCCCCCAGGGCCCGGGGGCAGGCGTTGTAAGTTATGTCTTAGGGGAATAAATGGTTCTTATGAAAGGGATGCTCGTATACACTTCAGAGAGGGCTCATTTTATTGAAACTTGAACGTTATAGTTCATTTTTTAAGAGTCAAAAGAGATTCCCCCCCCCTCCACGCCCTTTTTTCCGCAAACCCATCCGATAAGAACTTTGAGATAGCCATTTTTTAAAAATAATTCAAAGATCATATAACGAAAACTCTGGGGTCGACACAACCCCCCCAGGACACGGGGGCAGGCGTTGTAAGTTATGCCCTTGGGATATATATGGTTCTTATGGAGGGGATGATCGTGTAAACTTCAGAGAGGGCTCATTTCATTGGAAATTGAAAGTTATAGTTCTATTTTTAAGAGTCAAAAGGATCAGTGGGC
Organism: Artemia sp. Qi Xiang Cuo; assembly: GCF_049724085.1. Taxonomy (NCBI): domain Eukaryota; kingdom Metazoa; phylum Arthropoda; class Branchiopoda; order Anostraca; family Artemiidae; genus Artemia; species Artemia sp. Qi Xiang Cuo. The sequence continues at coordinate 45,525,535 of NC_142799.1, read as the reverse complement.
AAATAGCCCCCCCCCCCGCAACGCTCGTTTTTCCTCAAACCCTTCCGATAAGAACTTTGAGATAACCATTTTTTTTAGATAGTTCAAAGATCATATAACGAATCTGGGGTCGGCACAACCCCCAGGACCTAGGAACAGGCGTTGTAAGTCATGCCCTTGGGGCATAAACGGTTCTTATGGAAGTGATGCTTGTATAAACTTCAGAGAGGACTCATTTGATTGGAAATTGAAAGTTTTAGTTCAGTTTTTGAGAGTCAAAAGAGATTGGAAGGCAACTAGCCTCCCCCACGCCCCTTTTTCTCTAAATGCATTCGACAAAAAATTTTGAGATAGCAATTTTGTTAAAAATAATTCAAAGGTCAGATTACCAAAACTTAGTTGTCGACGCAACCCCCCAGGGGCCCGGAGGCAGGCGTTGTAAGTTATAACCTGGGGGCATATATGGTTCTTATGATAGGAATACTCGCATAAACTTCATAGAGGGCTCATTTGATTGGAAATTGAAAGTCCTACTTCACTTTTTAAGAGTCAAAAGAGATCCGAGGGTAACTAGCCTCCTCCCCAAGCCCTTTTCCCCCAAATCCATCCGATAAAAATTTTGAAACAACCATTTTGTGAAAATAGTTGAAAGGTCAAATAAGAAAAACTCCGGTGTCGATATAATCCCCAGGGCCCGGGGGCAGGCACAGGCACGTACGCAGGAATTTGTTTCGGGGGGGGGGGCAAATCTTTTAAACCCATTATTCTGTGAGCAAAATCAGAAAATTATGGGAAAATGAGAAAAACAACGATATTTCGGGGGGGGGGGCCCGGCGCCCCCCCCCCTGCGTACGTCCCTGGGCAGGCGTTCTAGGTTATGCCCTGGGGGTATATATGGAATTTTTGTATAAACTTAATAGAGGGCTCATTTGATTGGACATTGAAAGTTCTTATTCACTTTTTAAGAGTCAAAAGAGATCGGAGGGAAACTGCCCCCCCCCTCCCACACAGAACACTTTTTTCCCCAAACCCATCAGATACAAATTTTAAGATAGCCATTAAAAAAAACTGTTCAAAAATTAGATAACAAAAACTCCGGTGTCGACACAAGCCACCAGGGCCCGGGGGACAGGCGTTGTAAGTTATGTCCTGGGGGCGTATATGGTTTGTATGAAAGGGATGCTCGTATAAAATTCAAAGGACTCCTTTGATTGGAAATTGAACATTTTAGTTACCTTTTTAAGAGCCCCCTGGAAGAACTTGAAAATGCTTTAAAGAAAATCAAACCAGGAGCAACTGGTCCTGATCAAATACATAACTAAATGCTAAAAAATTTACCAGAGGAAGCCAAAAACACACTTCTGATTCTTTTTAACAAGTCTGTTAAAGAGGGGTATACTCCCAAGGAGTGGAGAAAGACATCCATTATCCCAATACCTAAAACAGGAAAGGAACCCTCTAGCCCAGATTCATATAGACCCATTTCTCTAACATCCTGCCTCTTTAAATTACTAGAACACTTGATAAAAAATAGAATTCTTGAGCTTGTAATAAAATCTGCTCAGAAAGAGCAGTTTGGTTTTCTTCCAAACCGGAGCACAACTGACTGCCTAGTTAGACTTGAGAACCAAATAAAACAGGGCTTCAGATGCAAGAAGAATACATTTGCTGTCTTCTTAGACATAAAGTCTGCATTTGACCGAGTAGATGTGGACAAGCTGTTGAAAAAAGTAGTGGAGATTGGTGTTCCTATAGAGTATATCAATCGGATCTTTAGCTTTTTGAGGAATCGTGAGGTTGGAGTATCTGCTGGAGGATATAGTACAGATTTTCAGATTAAAACTGACATGGGATTACCTCAGGGAGGTGTGTTAAGCCCCATATTGTTTATTATTTATTGCTGTGACTTGGACCTCTCAACTGTCCTTGGCTGCAAAACATATATATATATGCAGATGATATTGCACTAGTTGCAACTGGAAAAACACCCCATCATCTACAGTCAGTGATGCAAAAAGCATTGAATAACGTACAACAATGGTGTAGAGAGAATAATATGGTATTATCACCTGAGAAAACAGTTGTTATGCTTTTCTCAAAAAGTAATAATACTCTAATACCACAGGTGAATCTTCAAAATCAGGTCATTAGGGTGGATGATTCTTTTTGTTACCTAGGACTAATTTTGGATAGTAAAATGACTTGGTTGAGACATATAGAGTATTTACTTGGTAATATAAAGAGTAGGTTAAACCTTATAAATGTAATGTGCCTAGGAAAAAGGGGCGCTTCTTATAAGTGGCTTAGTAAAATTATAAAGGCTGTTATTGATAGTAAGTTTGATTATGGCAGCTTTATATATGGTGATACTAGTAAGAAGAATTTTAAAAAGTTAGATGTAGCTTATCATAGTGCTCTTAGGCGATTCTTAGGCTGCCTTAATAGTACCCCTGTTCCTGCAATGATGATTGAGTTGGGGGGTGAATACCCTTACATTACGACGTGATAAGTTACTTGTGAAGTATTTTGCTAAGAAGGCTAGTCTAGATGATGATCTTATTAACATAGAAATAATAAGAAATTACAATAGAGATATTAGATTTAAGACCAGGAATATTCCTGCTTTTTATAGATGTATTAATTTACTTTCTAGTGAGTGCCCAAATATAACACCAATAAATGAGATTGCCTTTGAGGATAGTGTATTAAATAAACCATGTGAAATAAAGGATAATGTGTATTTCCCTATGTCTGACCGTGGTAATGAGGATAATGTGACTTTAAAACAGGACTGGTTTAGACAGACTGACCATTTAAGAGACCATATACAAATTTAGACTGATGGTTCTAAGTCAGATAAGGGTGCCGGCTGTGCAGTAGTTATTCCCAGTATGTCAATTTCATGTAGTTTCTAGTTACCAAGTAGCCTATCTATTTTCTCAACTGAGATGATAGCATTATATAAGGCATTAGATTTTATAAAGTCAGATGGACATGCGCAAAGTTGGATGATTTGTTCTGAATCTGCATCAGCCCTTAAGTAGCCTAGCTGATGAATGAACATGACCCTAGTCATGAGAGAGTTTATAGTATTCATCAAGTTGTTAGATCATTAGATTTTATGGGGAATAATATACTTTTGGTATGGGTCCCAGCACATGTTGGAATTGCTGGAAATGAATCTGCTGATAATATGGCTATGTGGGGTATTTGAAATGGCCAGAGTGTAATTGTAAAACCTACACAAAGTGATTACATAACCTGTATTAATAATGTATTATGTGATAGGGAGAGAAATGAGTACATAAGAAATTGTGTAAACCCAATTTTAGAGCTATATTATTATAGGCCACTGCGTGATGGACTAGTACATGATATTAGATTTGTTGCTGCTACTATTTTCCGATTGAGGACAGGTCATGCCAAAACCTGTTCAGTTTTGCATAAGTGGGGCAGAGCTGACTCTCCGTATTGTGATATCTGTAATGAGTATGATGATGTTACACATATCCTAATGAAGTGTAGGAAATATGATGTACAAAGAAATGTATTTAGAAGTTTAATTTTAAAGTATTTCAGTGCATTTACAATGAGAGCAATCCTTGGTCATGCGAAGTCCCCTAAGTGGGCCCATAGAAAGGCTATATCCTTATTGACTAAGTACATAAAAAATTGTAATCTGCATAATGTTCTATAATATTTGTATTTCAATTTTTTTTTTTTATTAGATATGTTATTTGACCATAGCAGAATGTGATGTGAAAAAAGGTGTCAGTGTTTTAAATAAGAACACTCTGTACAACGTCTTAGTACAACCCTATGATAGTTAAGTGTTGACGTGGCCTGTTCCAAACATATATTTGTGTGATTCAATGTGACGTGGCTCCATTTAGGACCCAAGATTTAATAGAGGATCGCACGTATACGAGCGGTTGATTCGCTCAAACGCCAACTAAACAACAACAACATACCATATAAGTGTTGGATGTAGTTGAGTCGTTGGGGGATGAAGACTGCATGCGCACAGCATTGACCAGTCTGATTAAAACAGCGAATGGTGCAATTTCTCACCTACGCTAAACAAACCACCCTATGCTCCTATCACCAGATGACAAATTGGTCATTAAAAATCGTAAAATATGTTGGGTTTGCAAGGGAGAATTTGATGATGGTATTGGGAATGAGGGAAAGAGGAAGGTGATCGACCATGATCATTTATGGCAGGAAATTACGTCGGGAGAAAGTAACTTTAGAGGGGTTGCACATCAGTCGCGCAACTTAAACGCTAGACAACAATATTTCGTGCTGGTTTTTATGCACAATACCAAGTATAATTTAAAATTTATTTTACTAGTTGGGGGCTAAATTCCCGAGGGAGGAGTTGTGGATCAAACATTGATATATGGTTCTTTTTCTTATAATATAATACCAAAATCATCGTAGCAGCTGGTATTGCTAGAATTCATGTGGCAAAAAGTTGACAAGGGTAACACATGCCTGAATAAAATCCGTTTTTTAGACTCTTTCAGTTTCTTCCCCAAGTCCTTAAGTCAATTGACTCAGGTACAGAGAAGCAACAATTTTGAAAGCCTCCCCCTCCTTAAACAGCGCTTCTCCGATGATGAAATGTATGATTTATGAACGTGTAAGGGCATATATGCATATGATTGCTACCCCTCTACCTCGATGGTAGATGTTATGCCATTACCGCCTAGTGAAGCATTTTACAATTCCCTTACGGACCATCTCTGCACCACTGACTACTATAATTTTGCAAAGTGGGTTTGTGAAATGGGTGGGTGTAAAAATGGGTGGGATTACTGTAAACTATACTTGGCCAGTGATGTACTGACTCTTCTGGACATAGTGTGTAAAAATACGGATAAAATCTATGGGGAATTCGGGATTGATTTAGGGTATTATTTTTCCACTCCTCAGCTGGTGATGGACTTGATTCTTAAAATCAGCAAAGAAGAAAGCGGTCTGATCGCCGACGTGGATCAGCACCTGTTTGTAGAGAGATCAATGAGGGGGGGGTATATTTTTCATCGGGACCGTATCATGAAAACTGAGCCGACCGGACAGCACACCGATGAAGTCAGACGCAGTTTTTTTGGATATGAATTCCCTTTGCCCGTCGGTAATGTCTCACTACTGTTGACAATGTTGGAAAAACGAATTGTTGAACGATTATTGTGCTACAAGTTTCTCCCGCAGCTATGTTTACTAAGAAATAGAAACGCGAGGATGGGTCATTTTAATCGACAGGGAAGGACTCATGAAAATACAAGAATCAGTCAAATACTGTTTTCCCGGTCATAAATAGGCCGGTGGGTAGGGACTTTGTTTTCTCTTTGAGCCCCTACAATTTACCTTTAGTAGAGGATTGGAGTATGCACTGGGTACCTTCAAAGCGAAAACTTATTGCTTACCTCAATCCGAAACAGAAGATCGTTGTACATCACGTGCTATTGATATGGATGGTGTTCAATTGCTTCAAAGTCATAAATAAATATAAAACCCTCAATTTTGATCAAATACCTCTTACGAAGGATTTCATGGACAATTCTGTAAGTAATCATTTAGAAGCGAAAACAAAGGTGGAAAAAGAAGTCTGTAAACTCATTTTAAATTCAACCTTTGGTAGAGTGTACGAAATCCTACGAAACAGAACTCGATGAGACATTGTAACCAATCCCAAAGATTGCGCTCGAATCATTGCGGATCCAAACTTCACATCGTTCACTATCATAGACTCTGATATGGTGCTAATACGTCGTAAGAAAAGAAATATCATTTTAAATAAAATATTGCAGGCGGGAGTGCAATAACGAAAATATCAGAAAACTCATGCTGTCATTTTATTATTATGTATTCAAGGTACAATGGCTGATTGAGGGACAAGTTTAAGTATATTATGGGGACACTGATTCACTCCTGTTAAAAGTTAAACCAACTGGAATGGACTACACCAACTGGAATGAATCCCTCTATCCAGAGCTAGTGAAACGCCAGGCCCCAAATCAATTGTCAATGTTAAAATCTGAAACAGGAATCGATTTGATATCCAGTGGTGTGTTTCCTGGGCAGGAGGTATTCTGTGTGGAAATGCACAACAAGAATATCAAACAAGTTTGCAAGGGGGTGTCTATACACTTTGAAAAATAATTACGATATGAATGTCTATAGAAATTGTGTGGAACGTAGTTTAGTCTCAAGAGGGAAAGTCATGGAGATTCGCTCTTTACACTTTAAAAACTATACAGTTAGAGTTGAGAAAAACGCCATGTCGGCAATATAAGACAAATTTTATGCACTTGAGGATGGTGTGCAGGTACCACCAAACGGTCACTATTTAATTTCAGACGGACTCGATTGTCTAGAGTATAGAAAACACCTTTGACTAGAAAAATAACCTTCAATTTTCTCCTAGTACAAGGTGGGTGGGTGGTTGATGTTTTTGGGAATTTTTCTTATAAAAATTAATAAATTTTCAATATGTGTGCAAAGTAGAGCAGTTATTTCATCATAATTTCCACTATATAGTTATTTAATGTTCCCGGCCAAGCCCCCGGTCCACCGCAGCGGACCCGCCCCCCCTTTCCGACCGCCGCAGCGGCCGCCGCAGCAGCCACCCCCCCCCCGGAGGGGCAGGGGGAACCCTATTTCAAATTAAAAATGTTTTTGTAAATAAAAAATGTGATATTATTTTATGTGTATTGCTTAATAAATGTTGTGATTTCTTATTATAAATAAAAAAAGATGTATTTGTTAAATACAAAGTGTGTGATATTATTTTAAGTGTATTTTCCTAGTGCATATTTCTAATAAATGTTGTTTATATTTTTCTTATAAATAAATAAATTGAAAAAAAATTGTTTAAAGTGCCTTTTTCTAATTGCATAATTTGTAAATTGCTGCTACTTTTATGTTAATAATAAAAGAAAATATGATTCTTTATTGATTTTGTTCTTCTTATTATTCTTAAACGGAGCAGCAATACGGAAATTATTTAGTCATTAGACATCTATAGTTTACAGTTAGTTGTAGGTGAGCTGTTGAAGGGAACAACAATATGTGTCAATTTAAAACACCATTCATATCGTTTCTGTGTGGTCCATCAATGTCAGGCAAAACGACACTCTTAACTAAAATAAACAAAAATTGTGATAAAATGTTAATGGAAAAGCCGAAAAAAATCTACTATTGTTACACAAGAAATCGCCAAGAAAGGAAGAAAACGAGGACGATTAACAGCCAGTGAAAAAATTGAAAAACTATGCAAATATTTCGGTCAAGACCTCCGCTTGACCGTCCTCAGTGCAGAATAAACTGATAAAAAGATAAAAACCAAACCTTAAAATAAAAACACCAAACTAAAATTGGACGACCCTTTCCTAGTAACGGTGAAAGGGTTACCCTTTCACCGTTACTAGGAAAAGGTCGTCCAATTTTAGTTTTGTGTTTTTATTTTAAGGTTTGGTTTTTATATTTTTATCAGTTTTATTCTGCACTGAGGATGGTCAAGCAGAGCTCTTGACCGAAATATTTGCATAATTTTTCAATTTTTTCACTGGCTGTTAATTGTCCTTGTTTTCTTCCTTTCTTTGCAATTTTATGTTTATCATGATTAGCCACTGTGGTCTAAGAAATTATTTACTATTGCTACAGTATTTGGCAGGAGTCATACGATAAAATAAAACCTATTTCTATATCGGGGTTGGTGCAGATACAATCCATATAGGGACTTGATATTTTGGACAATATTGAACCAAACTCTTGGCTGATTATTGACAATTTATCTGAATCTATTGAACAATGGTCCCAGGAAATGCTACAATTGTTTACTATTCGCTCTCATCATGAACAGATTACCGTTACTCTAGTTCTACACAATCTCTTTCATCAGAGAAAATGTATGCCAACACTTGCTTTGAACTGTACCTACTATATCATCTACAGAGTTGTTCGTGATTCTAGCTCGCTAGTAGAGATGGGGGTACTAGCGCGGACAGGACATAATTTATGCATGTTTTATGGTTTTTGTCAGTGAGAATTTGAAAAACAGGAATTTTGTCACATTTATGGATGGTTTTATGGATTTTGTCAGTGAGAATTTGAAAAAACAGGAACTTTGTCACATTTATGTCTGTTTTCATGGATGGTTATGTGTGTTGGTCGATTTATTTGATGGTTTTATGGATTTTGTCAGTGAGAATTTGAAAAAACAGGAACATTGTCACATTTGTGTCTGTTTTCATGGATGGTTATGTGTGTTGGTCGATTTATTTGATTGTTTTATGGATTTTTTCAGTGGGAATTTGAAAAAACAGGAACTTTGTCACATTTATGTCTGTTTTTATGGATTTTGTCAGTGATAATGAAAAAACAGGAACTTTGTCACATTTATGTATGTTTTCATGGATGGTTATGTGTGTTGGTCGATTTATTTGATGGTTTTATGGACTTTGTCAGTGAGAATGGAAAAACAGGAACTTTGTCACTCCCTTCTTGTTGTTGTTCGAGCCAGATGTCATAGTCAATGTTATTGTTTGGCTACGTGTAATGACATGAGGGTGATTTACATAATCGCTCGGGGAATTATTGATTTATGACACGGGGGGTGATTTACATAATCACTAAATGGATGGATGGATGGATGGATGGATGAATGGATGAATAGATGGATGAATGGATGGATGGATGGATGGATGGATGAATGGATGAATGGATGGATGGATGGATGGATGAATGGATGGATGGATGGATGGATGGATGGATGGATGAATGGTTATGTGTGTCGGTCAATTTATTTGATGTTTTTATGGTCTTTGTCAGTGAGAATGGAAAAACAGGAACTTTGTCACTTTCATGGATTATTGAGTCATTAATCAAATTGTCTCCGGGGAATATATGACAGATGACACTTAGTTAATTAATGTCTTTGGAGTTCGAACAGAAATGTCTCCGGGGCAAAATTTAGATTACACATGACAGATGATGTCATGATTGATTGATTGACATGAAAGGGGAATTAATTTGTTGTTCTAAAGAGAATATATTTGACGCGAAAGGGAATTAATTTGGAGTTCCACCAAGATAAAGTTTTCCGAGGCAAAGTTTAGATCACACATGACAGATGATGTCATGATTGATTGATTGGTATGAAAGGGGAATTAATTTGTTTTTTCTAAGGGGAATTATTGATTTACGAAAGGGAATTAATTTGTTGCTTCTAAAGAGAACTGTCTCTGAGCGAATATTTAGATCTTAGCGCGGGAATCAGGTTTCCAAATAATTGAAATGCGCCAGCACAGAGATGCCAAACAAAGGGAACATGCTGAAATTCCGTTTAGGGATTATTTGGGTGAAACCGTTTTAGCTATTTTATGGAATTATTTCGGCGAAACAGTTAGAGACATTTTAAAATATGATTTTTGAAGAGATTTTAGAAGAGGATTTGAGGGTGAAAATCTGTGCTCGTTATAATACACAAGTTCCATTTGAACAATGTTGTGAGGTCCTCTACCCCAACCCCAAAGGGTTCCGATCCCCCTACCCCAACCCCAAAGGGTTCCGATCCCCCTACCCCAACCCCAAAGGGTTCCAATCCCCCTACCTCAACCCCGAAGGAAGTCCCCAGTCCTCAAGGGTCCCCCCCAAGCTCCCAAAGAGCCCCCAGACCCCAAAGACTCCCCGGGCTCCCAAAGGCCCTCCCCAGGCTCCCAAAGGTCCACCGGGCTCCCAAAGGACCAATCGGCGCTCAAGGGCCCCCCAGAACCCAAAAGCCCCTACCCGAGCCCCCAAAGGCCCTCCCCGGTCCTCAAGGGTCCCCCCAAGCTCCCAAAGGGCCACAGACCCCCAAAGGCTCTCCTCAGGCCCCCAAAGGTCCTCACCCGGTCCCCAAAGGTCAACTGGGCTCCCAAAAGACCACCCAATCCTCAAGGGCCCCGGATCCCCAAACGCCCTCCCTGGGCCCCAAAGGCCCTCCCCCGGTCCCCATACATGCACACAAAAACTTACACACACACAAAAACTTACACACATGCACAAGAACTTACACACACACACACAAACTTACACACACACACAAAAACTTACACACACACACACACACACAAACTTACACACACACATAAAAAACTTACACCCACACACAAAAGCTTAGACACAAAAACTTACACACACACACAAAAACTTACATGCACACAAAAACTTACACACACGCACAAAAACTTACACACACACACACACAAACTTACACACACACACGAAAACTTACACACACACTCCAACACTAACACACACTCAAAAAATAACAAACACACACACATACAAACAAACAAAAACAAACAAACAGACACAAAAACTCACACACACACAGACCCACAGACACACAGACACACAGACACACAGACACTCAGACACACAGACACACACACACACACACACACAGACACACAGACACACAGACACACAGACACACAGACACACAGACACACACACACCCACACCCCCCCACACACAGACACACAAACAGAGACACACACACACACAGACACACAGACACACAGAGACACAGACACACAGTCACACAGACACACAGACACACAGACACACAGACACAAAGACACACAGACACACAGACACACAGACACACAGACACACAGACACACAGACACACACAAACACACACACACACACACAGAAACACACAAACAGACAAACGCAGAAACACACACCCACAGAGACAGACTCACACACACACACACACACACACACACAGACACATAAAAACACATACATAAACACACAAACAAAAACACACCCTCACAAAGACCCAAACACACACACACAAACACACACACAACCAAAAAAACACACACACACACCCACACACAAGCTATATCCCACACAACCACACGCCCACAAACTCACACCCACAACCCCACACCAAAACAAAAAAAAACACACACACATACACACACACACACACACACACACACACACACACACACACACACACACACACACACACACACACACACACACACACACACACACACACACACACACACACACACACACACACACACACACACACACACACACACACACACACACACACACACACACACACACACACACACACACACACACACACACACACACACACACACACACACACACACACACACACACACACACACACACACACACACACACACACACACACACACACACACACACACACACACACACACACACACACACACACACACACACACACACACACACACACACACACACACACACACACACACACACACACACACACACACACACACACACACACACACACACACACACACACACACACACACACACACACACACACACACACACCCACACACACACACTCACCCACCCTACAAAACACACTCTATATATATAAAAAACTCTCCCTCTAAAAATCTAAAAATATATAATACTCCCCAACTCACTAAAACACACTCTCACACACTCACACACACATACACACACAAACTTACACATGCACACGAAAACTTACATGCAAACAAAAACTTACACACACAGTTAGACAAAAAATTACGATGTTTATGTACAGTTATGTTTAAGCAATAAATCCTTCTGTCAATCAACCCATCACCCCCAACTCACTTTTCAGCAATTTAATATTAATATTTTTATTTCAACTCATCCAGATTGGTTTTTCACTAGCACCTCGGCCTCCACTATAACTATCCTAATAGATCCTTCTACCAATCAACCCATCTCCCCCCAAAACACTTTTCAGTCATTTCTTGTTAAAAAATCTTTAGTCATTAAGAAATTTCAACGACAATCCTATTGCAGAATTCCTATCAAGTCAAACAATAAAGCAAAAACGAAAACACCTAAAAAAACCCTAATTTTAAACAGTTTTTGGGAAACAAGGTGGAAGTAAAGTGCAATTGGTCCGAAAGTAACCATAACTCTAAAAAACTGAATTTTAGTAATTATAGATACACCAAAATGATTGGCTTTTATACGCTGATTCCAAATACATAAATTTCCTTAGGTTTAATGTTATCCGTCAAAAGCTAAAACCTTGAGAATGTGAAGCCTCGACATGTGATTGGTTGCAATTCCTTTTTTCTTGCCAAGCCTTGTCCTCCCTAATTAAAGGATATGAATTAGAACCATGGGAACGTAATTTCGTCGTATTTTGCTTATTTTCGTCGGAAAAAACATTGAAAAGCAATATTAAGAGCTATATTTGTGAGTTTTTCACTGAAAATTCCTTTTTTCTTGCCAAGCCTTGACCTCCCTAATTAAAGGATATGAATTAGAACCATGGGAATGTAATTTCATCGTATTTTGCTTATTTTCGTTGGAAAAAACACTGAAAAGCTATATTAAGAGCTATATTTGTGAGTTTTTCACTGAAAATTACTTTTTTCTTGCCAAGCCTTGTCCTTACTAATTAAAGGATATGAATAAGAACCATGGGAACGTATTTTCGTCGTATTTTTCGTATTTTTGTCGAAAAGAACACCTAAAATCCATATTAATATCTATATTCGTGAGTTTTTCACTTACAATTCCTTTTTTTTTGCCAAGCCTGGACCTCCAAAATTAAAGTATATGAATTAGAACCATGGAAATATAATTTCATCGTATTTTGCGTATTTTCGTTGTAAAGAACAACGAATAGCCATATTAAGAGCAATATATTTGAGTTTTTAACTAAAAATTCATTTTTCTAGCTCAGCTTCGACGTCTAGAATGAAAGTAAATGAAGTGTAGCCCGAGGCCTTAATTTTAGGCAACTATTGCTGGTATCTGTCGGAAAAAACACTTAAAATCCCTCATCATTGCTTAATCTGTTAGATTTTCACTGTAATATCCTTTTTTCTTGCCAAGCCTTCATCTCACTTAATAAAGAAAATTAATTAGAACAAAGGGAAATGATTTTGAGCTTATTTTGCTTATTTTAGTTAGAAAAAAACACTCAAAAGAAAGATTAATAGATATATTTTTGATTGTTTCACTGACAATTACCTTTTTCTTGCCAAGCCTTGACCTCCCTAATTAACAGATAGGAATTAGAACCATGGGAACGTAATTTCATCATATTTTGCTTATTTTCGTTAGAAAAAACACTGAAAAGCCATATTAAGATCTATATTTTTGAGTTTTTCACTGAAAATTCCTTTTTTTGCCAAGCCATGACCTCCTTAATTAAAGGATATGAATATTGTTGGTTCAAAAAAGATTTATGGAACCTTAATTTACGCTTCCGGCAATCTCGTATTGGCTATAAATTACTAAAAATCTCTATATTGCAATAGCTTCTTATATTGAAATATCTGAACCTTGTTTGACAATATACTTCATTTTAAGATTTTCTTTAGTTTAAAAATGTTATTGATTGTATGTTAACCTTTGTATAGTTATTAGTTATAATTAAAAAGGAAGCATATAAAAAGCATTAAGCCCTTTAAAATACTTTTCTGTAAGAAGCAAATGAACGGAAAGCATAGAGACATCACTTACAGCGTGTTTCTCCACGTGTAAGTTAGGTTAGATTAGGTTAGCTTATCATGAGTGCTCATGATAAGCTAACCTAATCTAACCTAACTTACACGTGGAGAAACCTAACTTCTAACCTAACCTGACATAGCCTAACCTATGGTTTTGGTATTTCTATGCAATATCATGTAATTTTTTGGTTATGCTAGTTTAGACTAGACTTCAACTTTAGGGGGGGGATTTAACGAGCGGGGGTTGAGGTTATGGGCAATCCCACTCCAATGGAAGTTTGTTTCTCTTCGTGTATGTGTAAAAACCATATGTTTAACCCCCCCCCCTCCTGTGAATTGGTCCCGAACCCGAATAATTTTCAATAAAATTAATTTTAACGAATTTAAGATATTAGTTGATGCTTGCTTTGTCTTATCAGAAGGACTAGAAGTATATTAGTATATATCATTAACGAAAGAGTCTTAGCAATTGATAAAACTATTAGGCTATTTATAAACTAGACTAGTTTCAATTACTGAAATCCTCCACTATCATAAGAGGAAAGATCATGTCACGTTAAAGAACACCCAATTGACCTTTATTATTGTCCTCTAATATTGAGAGCCCATATGATAGGCAACAATCCTATAGAGACAGTAATGCTTCATAAAATAAGGAATGGTCAATGACCTTGCACTTACTTCCAGCAATTATTTGCTTTTTGTTGAAACTAAAATGAGCCACCCAAACTAATAAATTATCCTTCATTTCTTAAATAGTTTACCCCCCCCCCCCCAGTTGGACTTGGTGTGATAAATCATGTGAAATAAAAAAACGGTCGTATGCAAATTGGGATCATAATGTGAGTCCAAAGGTGGTCACGGACGGTTTTCCAGGAAGTTGAACTTACAGAAGTTCCTCTGGGTGAGGGATGCGAATGTTTGTGAGAAAGGATCCTTTAAGCAGAAAAGTATCAGACTTATCGCTAATTTTTGTATTTTAACATATGACATATTTTCGGTTTTTCAATGAAATGGAAGGGGACGTCCTGCTCCATTCACCTGTATGTATAGTTGTTTCAATATATAGGTCTTTTTGTGTTTTCTATATAATTTTCATTTTCGCAAGCATAATTAAACAAATATAACACATGGCTGCATCCCTTTAAAAAATCCTTCATAAAATTTCTTTAATATTAAAAATTATTTTAGTTCAAAATTAAAACTAGCACAAATATTAAAATTAACATTAGCATTCAAACATTAAAATCCTAACATTAATATCAAGATTTTAATATCCGAATGCTGTTTGGAATATTGGTTAAGTTGATTCAACGTTAATTTACTATAGTAATTAGGAAGCATTTTTCCAAATGTTGCATGACAAGAGTAAACGAGGTTTCGGGTATTAGTTGCTGGAAAGGTAATTATTGTTCTCAGAACGTGACCTAGTATGATTTTCTGGTTTTAATTTGCCTTGAACATGCCATGTTTGTTGTAAATAGACTATATGATATGAGAAGTATTGTTTTGAATCTGTTCCTCGTGAGTGATGTGGTAATTCCCGCGAGTAATAAGTGATGGATAGAAAGGTAATTATTGTTCTAAAAATCATCAGTTTGCACGATTTCGTAAATAAATAACCGTTAGGTTAGTATATTTGGGGGCTTTGAGATGTTTAAAAGTCAGTATAGTCTTAAATATGGGACAATATATACAAATAATGGATAGTTCTTCAAATGTAAGTCCTCCAATGTTTGATGTAAGTTCAAATAATATGACCTTTCGGTGTGTTTTCCAACCAAAAATATGTAAAATACAATGAACTATGCTCCATTGATTATAAAGGTTTGGCTAAAAAGGAATTGTCAGTTAAAAAGCCCCCAAATTTAGCCCTTAATATGGCTTTTCGGTGTGTTTTCAAAAGAAAATATTCAAAACACAATGAAAATATGTCCCCCCCCCACTCCCCCCCCCAGAAATTTGATGTTGGGGGGAAGGGAGATTTTAAAGTTCTATTGTATTTGGTTTTTGTGTGTGCTTTTTGTCTAAAATTTTAATAAAACCCTTCTGGGTCTATTGTAGCTAGTACATGACCTATAATTTACATGGGTCATGGGACAGGTATGCTAACCGTCATGCTTCAATTAGGAAGAGACCTTTTGATCACTGGGGAACGGCCAATTTGCACGCTGTAAGTGATGTCTCTATGCTTTCCGTTTATTTGCTTCTTACAGAAAAGTATTTTAAAGGTCTTAATGCTTTTTATATACTTCCTTTTTAATTATAACTAATAACTATCCAAAGGTTAACAAAAAATCAATAACATTTTGAAACTAAATAAAATCCTAAAATGAAGTAAATTGTCAAACAAGGTTCAGATATTTCAATTTAGGGAGCTATTACAATATAGAGATTTTTAGTAGTTTATAGCCATTACGAGATTGCCGGACGAGTAAATTAAGGTTCCATAAATCTTTTTTGAACCAACAATATTCATATCCTTTAATTAGGGAGGTCATGGCTTGGCAAAAAAAGGAATTTTCAGTTAAAAACTCAAAAATATAACTCTTAATATGTATTTTCTGTGTTTTTTCCAACGAAAATACGAAAACTCCGATTAAAATATGGTCCCATGGTTCTACTATCTATCTGACGATTATGGAGGTCAAGTCTTGGCAAGAAAAATGGAATTGACAGTTAAACATTCACACAAATCGCATTAAAGACGTCTTATCTGTGTTTTTTCCGAAGGCAATACGCAAAATACGACGAAATTACGTTCCCATGGTTCTAATTCATCTCCTTCAATTAGGGAGGTCAAGGCTTGGCAAGAAAAAAGGAATTTTCAGTGAAAAACTCAAAGATATAGCTCTTAATATGGCTTTTCAGTGTTTTTTCCTACGAAAATACGCAAAATACGATGAAATTACGTTCCCATGGTTCTAATTCATATCCTTCAATTATGGAGGTCAAGGCTTGGCAAAAAAAATGAATTGTCAGTGAAAAACTCAAAAATATAGCTCTTAATATGGCTTTTCAGTGTTCTTTCCAACGAAATTACGCAAAATACGATGAAAATACATTCCCATGGTTCTAATTCATATCCTTCAATTAGGGAGGTCAAGGCTTGGCTAAAAAAATGGTATAGTCAGTGATAAACTCACAAATATAGCGCTTAATATGGCTTTTCAGTGTTTTTTCCAACGAAAACAAGCAAAATACGATGAAATTATGTTCCCATGGTTCTAATTCATATCCTTCAATTAGGGAGGTCAAGGCTTGGCAAGAAAAAAGGAATTTTCAGTGAAAAACTCACAAATATAGCTCTTAATATTGCTTTTCAGTGTTTTTTCCGACGAAAATAAGCAAAATACGACGAAATTACGTTCCCATGGTTCTAATTCATATCCTTTAATTAGGGAGGACAAGGCTTGGCAAGAAAAAAGGAATTGCAACCAATCACATGTCGAGGCTTAACATTCTCAAGGTTTTAGCTTTTGACGGATAACATTAAACCTAAGGAAATTTATGTATTTGGAATCAGCGTATAAAGCCAATCATTTTCGTGTATCTATAATTACTAAAATTCTGTTTTTTAGAGTTATGGTTACTTTCGGAGCAATTGCACTTTACTTTCACCTTGTTTCCCAAAAACTGTTTAAATTAGGGTTTTTTTTAGGTGTTTTCGTTTTTGCTTTATTGTTTGACTTATAGGAATTCTGCAGCATGATGGTCGTTGAAATTTATTAATGACTAAATATTTTTTTAAAAAGAAATTAATGAAAAGTGTTTTGGGGGGAGATGGGTTGATTGGTAGAAGGATCTATTAGGATAGTTATAGTGGAGGCCGAGTTGCTAGTGAAAAACCCGTGTGGATGAGTTGAAATAAAAAATATTAACAAGAAATGGCTGAAAAGTGTTTTGGGGGTGATGGGTTGATTGGCAGAAGGATTTAGTGCTTAAATATAACTGTGCATAAACATCGTAATTTTTTGTCTAATTGTGCGTGTAAGTTTTTGTTTGCATGTAAGTTTTCATGTACATGTGTAAGTTTGTGTTTTTATGTGTGTGTGTGTGTGTGTGTCTGTGTGTGTGTGTGTGTGTGTGTGTGTGTATGTGTCTGTGTGTGTGTGTGTGTGTGTGTGTGTGTGTGTGTAAGTTTTTGTGTGTGTGTTAGTTTTGGAGTGTGTGTGTTTGTTTTAGTATGTGTGTGTTAGTTTTTGTGTGTGTGTGTAAGTTTTTGTGCGTGTGTGTAATTTTGTTTTTGAATTTTAGTGTTTTTGTGAATGTAAGTTTTAGTGTGACTGTGTAAGTGTTTGTGTGTGTGTGTGTGTGTGTATGTTTTGGCGTGTGTGTGTGTAAGTTTTCGTGTGTGTGAGTAAGTTTTTGTGTGTGTGTGTAAGTTTTTGTGTGTGTGTGTAAGTTTTTGTGAGTGTGTGTAAGTTTTTGTGTGTGCGTATGTTTTCGTGTGTGTAAGTTTTTGCGTGTGGATGTAAGTTTTTGCGTGTGTGTGTAAGTTTTTGTGTGTGTGTGTGTGTAAGTTTTTGTGTGTGTGTGTGAGTAAGTTTTTGTGTGTATAAGATTTTGTGTGTGTAAGTTTTGTAGTGTGTGTGTTAGTTTTTTTGTGTGTGTGTGTGTGTAAGTTTTTGTGTGCTTGTTAGTTTTCGTGTGCTTGTGTTAGTTTTTGTGTGTGTGTGTGTGTGTGTGTGTGTGTAAGTTTTTGTGTGTGTGTAAGTTTTGGCGTGTGTGTGTAAGTTTTCGTGTGTGTGTGTAAGTTTTTTTGTGTGTGTGTAAGTTTTTGTGAGTGTGTGTAAGTTTTTGTGTGTGTGTAAGTTTTTGTGTGAATGTAAGTTTTTGTGTGCATGTAAGTTTTTGCGTGTGGGTGTAAGTTTTTGTGTGTGTGTGTAAGTTTTTGTGTGTCTAAGCTTTTGTGTGTGGGTGTAAGTTTTGTTTGTGTGTGTGTAAGTTTGTGTGTGTGTGTGAGTTTTCGTGTGTGTGTGTAAGTTTCTGTGTGTGTGTGTAAGTTTTTGTGCATGTGTGTAAGTTTTTGTGTGTGTGTAAGTTTTTGTATGCATGTATGGGGACCGGGGGAGGGCCTTTGGGGCCCAGAGAACGCATTTGGGGATCCGGGGCCCTTGTGGATTGGGTGGTCTTTTGGGAGCCCTGTGGACCTTTGGGGACGGGGGGTGGCCCTTGGGGGGCCTGGGGAGCGCTTGTGGGGGTCTCGGGCCCTGTTGGAGCTTGGGAGGACCCTGGAGGACGGGGGAGGGCCTTGGGGGGCTGGTGTAGGGGCGTTGGGAGTCTGGGGGGCCCTTGAGCGCCGATTGGTCGTTGGGGGGCCCGGTGGACCTTTGGGAGCCGGGGGTGGGCCTTTGGGAGCCCGGGGAGTCTTTGGGGTCTGGGAGTTCTTTGGGAGCTTGGGGGGCCCTTGAGGACTGGAGGCTTCCTTCGGGGTTGAGGTAGGGGGATTGGAACCCTTTGGGGTTGGGGTAGGGGGATCGGAACCCTTTGGGGTTGGGGTAGGGGGATCGGAAGCCTTTGGGGTTGTGGTAGAGGAGCTCACAACACTGTTCAAATGGAACTTGTGTATTATAACGAGCATAGATTTTCACCCTCAAATCCTCTTCTAAAATCTCTTCAAAAATCATATTTTAAAATGTCTCTAACTGTTTCGCCGAAATAATTCCATAAAATAGCTAAAACGGTTTCACCCAAATAATCCCTAAACGGAATTTCAGCATGTTCCCTTTGTTTGGCATCTCTGTGCTGGCGCATTTCAATTATTTGGAAACCTGATTCCCGCGCTAAAATCTAAATATTCGCTCAGAGACAGTTCTCTTTAGAAGCAACAAATTAATTCCCTTTCGTAAATCAATAATTCCCCGTAGAAAAAACAAATTAATTCCCCTTTCATACCAATCAATCAATCATGACATCATCTGTCATGTGTGATCTAAACTTTGCCTCGGAAAACTTTATCTTGGTGGAACTCCAAATTAATTCCCTTTCGCGTCAAATATATTCTCTTTAGAACAACAAATTAATTCCCCTTTCATGTCAATCAATCAATCATGACATCATCTGTCATGTGTAATCTAAATTTTGCCCCGGAGACATTTCTGTTCGAACTCCAAAGACATTAATTAACTAAGTGTCATCTGTCAGATATTCCCCGGAGACAATTTGATTAATGACTCAATAATCCATGAAAGTGACAAAGTTCCTGTTTTTCCATTCTCACTGACCAAGACCATAAAAACATCAAATAAATTGACCAACACACATAACCATTCATCCATCCATCCATCCATTCATCCATCCATCCATCCATCCATCCATTCATCCATTCATCCATTCATCCATCCATCCATCCATTCATCCATCTATTCATCCATTCATCCATCCATCCATCCATCCATTTAGTGATTATGTAAATCACCCCCCGTGTCATAAATCAATAATTCCCCGAGCGATTATGTAAATCACCCTCATGTCATTACACGTGGCCAAACAATAACATTGACTATGACATCTGGCTCGAATAACAACAAGAAGGGAGTGACAAAGTTCCTGTTTTTCCATTCTCACTGACAAAGACCATAAAACCATCAAATAAATTGACCAACACACATAACAATCCATGAAAACAGACATAAATGTGACAAATTTCCTTTTTTTTCATTATCAATGACAAAAACAATAAAAACAGACAAAAATGTGACAAAGTTCCTGTTTTTTCAAATTCTCAATGACAAAATCCATAAAAAAATCAAATAAATCGACCAACACACATAACCATCCATAAAAACAGACACAAATGTGACAAATTTCCTTTTTTTTCAATTTCCCACTGACAAAATCCATGAAAACATCAAATAACTCGACCAACACACATAACCATCCATGAAAACAGACACAAATGTGTCAATGTTCCTGTTTTTTCAAATTCTCACTGACAAAATCCATAAAACCATCCATAAATGTGACAAAATTCCTGTTTTTCAAATTCTCACTGACAAAAACCATAAAACATGCATAAATTATGTCCTGTCCGCGCTGGTACCCCCATCTCTACTCTCGCTAATAACTCTCAAAAAACAAATATACCCCGGCGCCCCCAAATTTCTATTTTCAGCGTACAATCAGGCAACTAATTAACCTTACGGCTACATCCTATTGGATATTAATCAAAATACGCCCGAGGATTTACGTGTAGTCACAGATATTTTTGACAATGAAATTACAATATATCTCCCAGTGAACAGTACAAAAGGCTATTAGTGGTCAGCATGACACTGAAGAAACTACATGAGAAAATATCTTTTTTTTCCGTTTTAAGTACTTCCAAGCTCCCACTTAGGAAAGCCATACTCAAACATGGTATTGACAACGATTTCATTAATCTAATATCTGAACTTGGTTTAAATTTAACCGAGGGCAATGTTCAACTGCCAGAACCAGTTAAGCAACAGGCAAAGCAGCATCGTTCCATTGTACGTGCTTTGGCTTGTAAAAAGAAAGGAACACTTTGAGGACAATCTGCGTAAATTCTTTGACAATGAGAATATTGAAGATGATAAAAAACTACTTTTACTTCAAGATGCACTTCGCCGAGTGGACAAACTTAAGCCCTGTCGTGCGAGAGCCAGTGGCAATGAGAGTGTCATTGACAACCCCCCCCCCCCACAGCCCTCAGAGCAAGGGTTGTATAAGGTTTTTTATAGAAAGTATTGTCGTAGGAACTTCAAAAGGGCTCATTTGATTGGAAATTGAAAGGGCTGGTGCTCTTTTTAATAGTCGACAGTGATTGAAGGCCAACTAACCCCCCTCTCACGCCCACCATTTCCCCAAACACATTCAATCAAAATTTTGAAAATTTTGTCAAAAGCAATCGGAGGGCGAATCCCCCCCCCCAAGCCCATCATTTACCCAGACACTTCCGATCAACAGTTTAGTATAGCCATTTTGTTGAAAGTAATTGAAGGGTTTGGAAAGTATGTCTTTGAGTATGACAACCCCCCTACAGCCCTCAGGGCTAAGGTGGTAAGTTATGCCATGGGGGCATAAAAGGTTTCTATGGAAAGCGTTATCGTTAAAACTTCAAAAAGGGCTCATTCGATTGGAAATTGAGAGGGATATTGCCCTTTTTAATAGTCGAAAGTAGTCGGAGGGAGAATCACCCCTCCCCCCCCCACCCATCATTTCCCCAAACATTAACGATCAACAGTTTGACATGGCCATTTTGTTCAACGTAGTTGAAAGGTCTGAAAATTGTGTGTTTGATGATGACAACCCTCCCCTGTAAGTTATGCCCTTGGGGCATATAAGGTTCTTATAGGAAGTATTGTCGTCGAAGCTTCAAAAAGGGCTGATCGATTGGAAATTGAGAGCACTAGTGCCTTTTTTATTAGTCAAAAGTGATCAGAGGGCAATTGCCCCCCCCACCCATCATTTCCCCAGTCACTTCCAATCAAAATTTGATATATCTGTTTTGTTCAACGTATTTGAAAGGTATGGAAATTATGTCTTTGAGGATACCAAATCCCCCAGCCCTCAGGGCAAGGGTTGTAAGTTATGCCCTGGGGGCATATAAGGTATTTATAGAAAGCATGGTCATATAAACTTTGGATGAGGCTCATTGGATTGGTAATCAGACGCTCTAGTGCTCTTTTTAATAGTCAAATTGATCGGAGGGCAGCTATCCCCCCTCAACATACAGTCACATCGTATTGTCCTGAAATGAATATAACAGAAATATTGAGGTAGCCATTCTATTGAAAATAGTCTAAATATCATATAACAAGGCTTTTGGGGTTGACACAAATCCCAGAAATTAGGGGCAAGGGTTGTAAGTTATTCTCAGGGGGTATTTAAGGAATGGAAGGAATGGTTTTTATAGAAGGAATGGTGGTTTAACTTTAGAAGAGGCTCAGTCTTTTTCCCTAAAAAAGACTGTGTCAATATAAAACGAACAGAAATTATTTAAAATAAAACTTTGTTCCACAAAATAAGCTTTTCAAAAAAGTAAAGAACTCTATTAAACCAAAAATGAACAAAAATAGAAACAAATAATCTACCAAGCATACAACTACTACAAACCAGTATCAATATATAAATGAAGAACCCCCCCCCCCCAACAATAAAGAAACCTAAAACAAACCCAAAACAAACAGAATAAAGGAACCCAAAACAAAACAGAAAATAAAATAAATAATAGAGTCAAACTCAAAAAGAGCAGAAATTAATATGAGTAGAGTTCTAAATCCCTCTGCTTTCTAAAAGCCAGAATATAATTTTCACTTTACTGAAAAAAAATATTTTAAATGTTTTCAGTTTTATAACTTTAAGAAATCAAAAATTAATTAAGATTTCAAGGAATAAATATCAGCATATGTCTATTAAACTAACAATGCAAGTTTGTTTTAGTAAATTCATTTGAATTTTTTTCAGTAAAGTACAAACTATATTCTGGCTTTTTGACTGACAATGATGCAAAAAAAATGTATGGTGTTTTCAAAGAAAAGTCTGAAACCCCTTGAATAGTCTGAAACCCCTTGCAAAGTTGGAGCCCATTTTCCCAAATCCAGTGAAATGATAGTGAAAACTGAAAAATGAGCCATATATTACCAAAAAGACAAAGATGTACTTAAGAAAACTGACCTGTTTCTCTGGATACTTGAATTATGCAGGCTTATCTTAGTTTTGGCAAGCGTTTTTGCAGAGACTAAATTTCAGCTGGGGGGGGGGGGAATGAGGTCTGAGGGGGAAAACTTGGGTCGGGAGGGGCCAGTTGCCCCCCCCCCCTGTCCCACAACAAGTTACGCTCCTTTCTACGTACTTCCTATAATTTTTTTTGCAAACTTTTACTTTTAAGAGAAACCAAAATAATAGTTACCATTCCCGAATCAGTGTCAGATGGCAATTGTTTTTCACTCGGTAGTTTTTTTCTAAACACGTTTTTAACTATTGGTTACTATTGGCTGTGGTTTGCTCTTTACTAGGTTGCAGCTCCTGCTGCAACCATGACATATTCACTGTTTTGAGACTATGGATGCTGATATACTAATCATTTAGCCCAAAAAGAGAATATTTGTATATGTCCAACTGTGTACAGGCGTGTGTCTGTTGTCTGATAACTAAGAATATTAGCGATTAGACAGCATTGCTAACCTTTTTTATAATTTGATCCACAAATATGTGTCATTTATTTGTCTGGCATACGTTTAGTTAGACAAAGAGAGAGTGGGGAAAAGGGAGAAAGAGAGAGTTGGGAATAGGAAGAAAGAGAGAGTGAGGTAAAGGGAGAGAGAAATCACTACTCGAAATACAAAAACACCACAAAATAAGCCCTCAGTAAGCCTGATGGCCTATGCAGCTGTCTCTTTAATCAACTGTATGCTAATTAAGCACAAACATTAGAGAGAGAGAGAGAGAGAGAGAGAGAGAGAGAGAGAGAGAGAGAGAGAGAGAGAGAGAGAGAGAGAGAGAGAGAGAGAGAGAGAGAGAGAGAGAGAGAGAGAGAGAGAGAGAGAGAGAGAGAGAGAGAGAGAGAGAGAGAGAGAGAGAGAGAGAGAGAGAGAGAGAGAGAGAGAGAGAGAGAGAGAGAGAGAGAGAGAGAGAGAGAGAGAGAGAGAGAGAGAGAGAGAGAGAGAGAGAGAGAGAGAGAGAGAGAGAGAGAGAGAGAGAGAGAGAGAGAGAGAGAGAGAGAGAGAGAGAGAGAGAGAGAGAGAGAGAGAGAGAGAGAGAGAGAGAGAGAGAGAGAGAGAGAGAGAGAGAGAGAGAGAGAGAGAGAGAGAGAGAGAGAGAGAGAGAGAGAGAGAGAGAGAGAGAGAGAGAGAGAGAGAGAGAGAGAGAGAGAGAGAGAGAGAGAGAGAGAGAGAGAGAGAGAGAGAGAGAGAGAGAGAGAGAGAGAGAGAGAGAGAGAGAGAGAGAGAGAGAGAAAATAACAACCAATAATAGTATATATTCAGACAATATTTTTTTTTTTGCAGCCTCCAAAACCAAATCTCTTGGAAGTACCTCTGAAAATAGGAAACCATAAAGCATTTAGAAAAATTAATCTTGTCAACGTCTTTATTAGTTTCCTCAAAAGGATTGAGGTTTAAATGTGACTTGTAGCAGCTTATCAACCCACTCAAACAAACAAATGAAGCACTAAGAAGCGCAATAGTGTTTAATATTAAATACGAAAAGTGTCAGATCATAGGCAGCGTAGCAGCGCTGCCTAAGTAAAGAACGATGTTGGCACAATGTATTATTTTTTTCTTCTTTAGACCAGAGCACTTCGTTTCGAAGGAGTTGTCGTAGAAACTTCGAAAAGGGCGCATTCGATTGGAAATTGGAGTGGCTTGTGCCCTTTTTGATAGTTGAAAGTGATGGGAAGGCAACTAACACCCCTTCCACGCCCACCATTTCCCCAAACACATCCCATCAAAATTTTGAGATAGCCATTTCGTTCAGCGTAGTTGATTTCCAGATAGACATTATGTTTTTGAGGAGGCAACTCCCCCAGAGCCCTCAGGGCAAGGATTTAAGTTATGCCCTGGGGGCATATAAGGTTTTTATAGAAAGCGTTGTCATAGAAACTCCAAAAAGGGCTAATTCAATTGGAAATTGAAAGGGCGAGTGCCCTTTTTAATAGTCGGAAGTGATTAAGAGGGCAACTAACCCTCCTCTCACGGCCGCCATTTCCCCAAACACATCCAATCAAAATTTTGAGATAGCAATGTTCTTCAACGTAGTTGAAAGTTCTGGAAATTAGGTCTTTGAGGATGAGAACCCCCCAGCCATCAGGGCAAGGGTTGTAAGTTATGCCGTGGGGGCATATAAGGTTTTTATTAAAAGCGTTGTCATACAAACTTCAAAAGGGCTCATTCGATTAGAAATTTAAAGGGCTAGTGCCTTTTGTAATAGTTGAAATTGATTGGAGAACAACTAACACCCCTCTCACGCCCACCATTTCCCGAAACACATCCAATCAAAATTTTGAGATAGCCGTTTTGTTCAACGTAGTTGAAAGTTCTGGAAACTAGGTCTTTGAGGATGACAACCCCCTCACAGCCCTCAGGGAAAAGGTTGTAATTTATGCCCTGGGGGCAAATAAGGTGTTTATAGAAAACATTGTCACAGAAACTCAAAAAGGGCTCATTCAATTGGAAATTGAAAGGGCTATTCCCTTTTTTAATATTTGAAAGTGAATGGAAGGCTTGACATTTACATGACATTAACATGAGTAGGGCTCAAAACCCCTATGCCTTCCCAAGGCCAGAACAGAATTTGCACTTCACCAAAAAAATACAAATGAATGTACATTGTCAGTTTAATATACATATACGGATATTTAGTAATCAAAATGTTAATGTTATTTGATTTATTAAAGTTATAAAAGTAAAAAAAATTATATTTTCTCAGTAAAGTGCAAATTATGTTCTGGCCTTGGGAAGGTATAGAGGTTTTGAGCCCTACTCATGTTAATTTCTGCTTGTTTTGAGTTTGACTTGATTTATTATAATTTCTGTTCGTTTTGGGTTTCATTTATTTATTGATGCTGATTTGTGGCAGTTTCACGCTTGGTAGATTATTTGATTTTATTTTTGCTCATTTTTGGTTTAATGGAGTTCGTTACTTTTCTCTGAAAAACTTATTTTGTGGAAAAAGTGTTTTTAATTAATAAAAGTAAAAAGACCTAATACAGTGGCAAAATTATAAGGTATGTTCTTAGTAAAAGATATACAGTATTATTAAATTTTGCAGACTCAGCAAGAATCAACTGTCAATTTTTTGTTCCAGGTCCCAACATGTTTTGGCATGATGAGCCATTTCACATTTTCTGTTTGTCTTTGAGAGTTATAAAATCCAGACCTGTTTTAAAGTGCTTAGCAAATTTTTTGCTTTCAATAAATGGATTAAGGAATCTGAACTAAATCTTGTGTTAAAAATGAAACAAGGGCTGTACTGTATTTTGAATGCTGGCTGTGGCATTTTTCAAGTCAACTTTGAACCAGAAAACTGTTTATAAAGGGTAAAAGTTCTTCACAGAAAGTCAAGAAGATGTTTATGATGATGCCTGCTCTGGATACCCAGCTCTGAATGCCTGCTCTAGGTATAAAAAACTATTAAAAAAAAAGTTCAAACACGCTAAAAATCACCTCAGATCAAAAATGGAATATGAAGAATTTTGGCAACAGAGACAAAATATAATCAAAAAAAAAAAAAAAAAGAAAGGGAAATGGGCATTGCAAAAAAAAAAAAAAAAAAGCAGGTAGACACTCATACAATATCAAGTGAACATTTTGAGTCAGTATTAACACCCCCAGATTATACAACTCTATCAGAAGAACCAAACTTTACAACTGGATAACAAAATTGATAACCCTTAGTCTTGATTCTAAGTTAGTGTATAAACAGTTGAAAAGGCTGGATCATGATAAGTCAACTGGTCCTGATGCCATTACCCCTAGAATTTTGAAGGAAGCATGTCCAGTGTTAGCTAGGTCACTAACTAAGCTATTCCAAAGTTCACTGGACACCACAGTAGTACCAGATGATAGGAGATTGCCCCATAATACACCTATTCCCAAAAGGGGGTAATAAGGATGTGGCTGAGAACTACATACCAATTAGTATAGCATCAGCTGTGGGTAAAGCATTGGAAAGTCTTTAGAATTCAGGTGCAATTAAGCACCTTGATTCTAATGAGTCCCTCACCCCAGATCAGCATAGCTTTAGACAAAGAAAATCAACTGAAACTAACTTCCAAAATGCTTATGAATATGGAATCAAACTTATCAACAAAGTAGTTGATGTAGATGTTGCGATTCTCAACTTTGCCAAGGTCTTTCATAAGGTGTGTCACAGAAGACTGAAAATAAAGCTATATGCTATTGGTATTAATGCAGTTGCAACCTGCTGGATAATGGCCTTCTTGAAAAATAGGAAGCAAGTGGTGGCCAATTTTTCTTTTCTGAAATTGCAACAGTCATAAGTGAAGTTCCACAAGGTACTGTGTTTGGGACAACCTTCTATATTAATGATGCCCCACACGAAATCATTAATAAACTAAGTATTTATACTCAAAATTTTAAAATTATTGGCCAGATAAATGCAGACACTATCTTACAGGCTGATATTAACTCTTTTTCTAGATGGGCAGAGAATTGGCACTTTGAAGTGGAAACAAAAAGTGCAGAACTAACCCTGGTCATGCATAAAATATAGATTCAAATAACACACAACCTTAGCCTGTTTCTGCTACAACTGAAGAAAGATATCTTGGGGTCTATTCAATTTTAAATCCAATCACTAATATAAAGGACCATCTAGTGAAAAGAGAAGAAGAAAGGGACCTTGGTGTGATGATGAGGGGTTGAGGTTCCACATACACGTCCAATATGTTGTCTCCCAAGCAAACTCCATCTGTGGCCTACTAAAAAGAACCATCAGTAGCCAAGAGGAAACAACATTCATAAAACTTTTTAAGGCTCTTGTTAGACCCCATATTGATTTTGGCATATGCCTGGCTGGTTCTTCTTACCAGCAAGATGTTAGGCTCATCCAAAATGTCCAGAGGCAAGCAACAAAGTGTGTGGAAGTTGGCTTCATATGAGGAATATCTCAAGCAGCTAAAGCTACCTACCCTTGTCTAAAGATGCACATGCATAGTGATATAATGCTGACTTATAAACTGCAAAAGCAAAACTCCACCATCTTCAAGGGCAACCACAGTGCCAGTCATCATCTCACAGGACATACAAGGAGGCTACCAAAATTAAGCTCCAGATCACAAATCTATCAAATTTATTTTTCAAGAAGAGTAACTAACCAGTGGAATAAATTGAAGGATTCTACTGTCAGTAATCCTTCCATCCAGTCTTTCAAACATCAACTTGACAAGGAGTGGGATAAGAAGCAGTGGAGGTTTGACTGGGAGTCATTGAATCAAGAGCACTATAGGTCTGGAGGACTTTAAAGCTCTCAAATGGATTAAGGTGATTAAGGTAAGGTTATTATAGATAACAAGTTGAAATTCAGACCCTATACAAGAACAATTGTTGGTAAAGCATCACAAAGACTAGGGTTAATTAAAATGACAATCTCCTCCAGAGCTCCACAGACCATGCTAAATCTGTGCAAAGCCCTAGCCCAGCCTGTCAAAGAGTATGGAATGACTGCTGCTTCCCCTATTAATATGGATGATGTAACTACCCTTAAATCCATTCAAAGAAAGACCACAAAATGTATAGAAGGGTGCAAAAGTCTTGACTATCCTGCAAGATTAAGAAAACTGAAGCTACCTTCACTACTATATAGAAGACAAAGGGAAGACATGATCATAACAAGAAGTTATTAAACAGCAACAGCCCTCAATCTTACCTCTAACTTGATGCCCAACAGAAGACTATAGGCCACTCATTGAAACAGTTTTGAAAGAGAGTTTGGATATGTAGAGCAACCCCTTTTTCTCTAATAAAATTATGACCTAGTAGAATTCAGTGACTGATGAAACAGTAACAGCCCCTACCCCCAATGCATTGAAATCTAGAGTTGATTGTGACTGGCAGATAAAACTATGGAAGAAAAAGTGAGATGCATCCAATTTGAGTCATTGCCATTGCTCACCAGTGCCATCACAGGATTTACCTTAGTTGCTAGACAGTGTGATTTATGGTAATTAGTCTTTTAACTTAGCCTACCTCTAACTATAACAACAGTATACCTACTGTCAGTTTGATTTGACATATTTACTTGACAATGCTTAACTACTACTCAAAAACCTAATCTGTCAAGCTTGTACTTTGTTGGTTTTCAAAAATCTAATTAATAAATAGGCCATAGCTTTTAACAGAACACTACAATTTAACTGGGGCTATGTTATTTATATTTCTATTGTTAGTTAATAATAAATTCTTGGCAGTTTTGAGGTAATTAAATAATGGTAGCAGTATCCCTTTAGTGGTTGATCACTTCTAAAGGAAATATATTAATAAAAATGTAATAGCCTTCTATTAGATATCTTCTTTATGCTCTTCCTAAATATTGTGGTTGTTTTTCTGACAGTGCACCCATACTCTCCTGGTGATCCCATATATAGCCTAGCCTTTACAGTATGTTTCTCAGTTGCTTTAAATCTTGCAAATACATCATTCTTCTTTGTTAAAGCTAGTTTACCTTAAATTGCAACTACAAGCAATTTAAGGATTTGTCCTTGTAGAGCTCCAGAATGATGATTCTCAGAATGATGAGAACTTCAGAATGAGTTGTATACACAGTTCATTATTGACCAGGTGCTATTCCATGTTCAGTAGCATCCCACTTGAGTTTACACTCTCTGGAGGACCACTCAGCATTTAGCCTTTGTTTGAAAACATCAATAGATTCAGCAGTAACTGTTTCATTAGATAGTTTCTTCCAACTATTGACAATGCATGATGAAAAGAATTGACTACAGACTCTAGATATTGTAGACTGATTGACAAGTTTCAGGTGATGACCTCTAGTTCTTGAGTTGGTACCAACAGTAGGGAATAATGCTTGGGAGAGTATTAGCCCTCAATAACTTCTAGACTAAAATGACATCCCCTCTATTTCTCCTGTAAACAGATGTAGAGAGATTCAATATTGCTGCAATATTAACCCAATAAGCCTAAATCTTGTTTTGACTGAGTGACTACAACAGAATTGAGGATAACAATATCATCTGAAATGATTTTAAAATGTGGACAGCAATTGAGGGAAACATGATTAACTGATTAATAGAAATATAGGCTACTACATACAGTATTGTAAAGTAATAACCTTATTCTTAGTGTTTTCTATAAATTCCAAGACCATCAAGGGGGGGGGGGGGCATTTTTACACAAGTGACATTAAAAATTTGGATAGAGCATAAAATGAGAGATCTAATGATAGGCCTACTAGGCTATGCCTACTCTTATTTTATTAAAATGTTTCCTTTGGAAATGGTCAGTCACTAGTGCAACCATTCTAGTTGATTTAGAGAAATCAAAAAAATATTAATACTTTGTATATTAATAGGTTTGGCATATGGAGATTATGAGTTTTCAAAGCCTCTAGTACATGCACTTTAGAATGAAAATGATTGTATTTTATGAGACTAAAACTATAAAATTAAAAAAAATAATACTGTATTTTTAGGTGTAAATTTTATTGCCAATAATATTAACTTAGCATGAGAAGATTTAGCAACCTTCTTTGCTGCATTTTCCCTACCTATCTCCAAGTCTAAGACAAATGTAATCATGTTCCAGGACAAGAAGTCCATCATACCACCAAAATTATTCTTCAACAATGTGGAAATTGAATACATTGTAGCACCTCAATTTCTAGAAGCATGCCTGGATCCAAGACTAACTTGGCAAAATCAAATCAACTGTGTAAGAAATTCAGGTATGTGAAGACTACTTATCCTCAAGTGCCTGGCAGGGTCAAAGTGGGCCAATTCCCAAGAAATGCTCTTTGATTTTTACAATATATTTATTCATTCAAAGATTCAGTATGCCATTGAATCATATGGAGAATGTAGTAAGGCTAACCTTACCAAATTAGAAACAATTCAAAATATGGCAGGCAAAATTGCCCCAGGGCTTCATGATCAGTGTGCCTCTAATAAAGTCAAGCACTTAATTGGTCTGTGCTCTATTTTGGAACAAATGAATATGCTGGTCATCTAACAGCAAGATACAAGCAATAAGGTCATGAGCATGATATTTTTAAGCTCACTTTTGCCAAAGATTGTATCTTGCATGGTTTTCTATCTATAAGGTCATGGAAAACATTTAACAAGCTTGTCCCATATTGGAAACTTGACTTGCCCTGTTTCAGTTATTTTCATATCTCTCCAGGATGGCAAATGTCATCTCTATGTGTTTTACTAGAGTTAATACCATGCAAAAGACAAATTACCTGCTAATCCAAATTCAGCCACTTTTACATGAGAGAATGACCACTCTGTATCCAGACACTCCAAATTTACACTGATGGCTTAGTAAAAGGCAGCAAATGTGGCTGTGCATTTGTTATCCTAGTTATTCACTGGCTATAAAAAACAGACTTCCTGATAATACTTCTGTCATCACTGCAGAGCTGTTAGCCATAAAAGAGGCTTTAAAGGTTGTCAATATCAATTTACCAGCTTTTAAAAGAGTAGTACTGCTCTCAGACTCCAAAGGCACCCTTTAGCTCATTGATAATATCTATTGAAGTGCCATGAATACAGACCTGAGGATAATTAGAGATAAATTAATCAGTTACCAAAATAAAACTATTTAAAATCAAGTTCTAGAACATCCCAAGCCACCAAGGCATCAAATATAATGAGGTAGCAGACCAGCTAGCCAGTAGCTCCTTGTGTAATCTAATCAATCATAATTTGAAGGCCAAGACTTTTGGAGACATACTCAGAAGAAGAGTTTCTTCAAAAATAAAAGTGGCTTTCTATCCTTATTTCTATCAAGGGCAGATATTATTCTTTAGCCTACTATAGAATTAAAAGCAACTCTTTAATCCTAAGGAAAGAGGAATTAACTTGGTGTAAACAAGCCAATCTATACTGCAAAGTTTGCAACTCTATTCCAGAATCTCTGAACCACTTCATTTTTGAATGTCAATACATCCAGCAGGAAGTAGCCTAGCCTAATCAATGTAAGAAAAATCTTCAGTGAGGCAAACCTCCAGCCTGACATCAATGTGTTGCTGCTCCCAAGCCTACCAGATAACACTGAAAAACATCTATACAAAAATATATTTGATTTCCTGTGACACAATAATATCTACAAGTAGATAAGACATATGGTAGCAAGACTTATTACTAACCCATCATCAGCTGCAGATTACAAATCAATGTGAAGCCAAAAGGAACCAGATTAGACTCCAGAATGCTTAGCATTCCAAGAAGAAGAAGGTGTCAGTAACTGTTAGGCTATATACGCTCAAGGCAACTGGTAATTTGAATTAGTAACAGTATTAGCCTAGCCCAGCATAGTAATTTAAGTTATGCATTTTAACTCACCGAAGATCTCCATCCTGAGAGCCCAAGAATATCCACTTTTCTCTATCAGATGCCTCTTCAACAACGACTTCTCTTAAAGCTGATCCAATGAGTCCAGTTCCACCTGTTACTACAACCACCTTCTCAAGTTCCAAATTAGTTGCCATGTCTGATATTTGAATAATTCGCGCGGAAAAGGTCTGTTTACACTGCTATAGCTTTTGGGAGAGCATTTTTTTACAAGGCCACTTCGTATGGAAAGAATTATTGAAGAAACTTCGGAGGATGCTCATTTGATAGAGAATTGACAGTTCTAGTGTCCTGTAAAGAGTGGTAAGGGATAAGAGGGCATCCAGTCCCTCCCACGTCCTTTTTATCTTCCCTCCCCTAAGGGCATCTGATCAGAATTTTGTGATAGCCATATTCATCATAGTAGCTGAAAGACCCTATAACCAGTGTTGGGTCGGTACTTAAATACATGTACTTAAGCACATTCCAAGTACACTACTGTTCACACAGAGCATGGATCTGCGGAAAACTGCTGCGGATTGCGGAGGAACGCTTCTACCTAAGTGATAATTCTTGGTCCAGTACTCCTCCCAACGACTTTTCCTTTTTCGTACGCTATAAAATTGTAGGAAACCCCAAAATACTTTTATTTTTCGGGGTTTTATTAGTCAAGAAAACTTATCCTGTGTGTATTTTACGTGGTATGTAATAGCTAAGTAAATGGGGCTCAGAAAATAAAACGTAAAATTGGCTGTTCATTTAAATAGGATCTGAAATTACAAATTATTGGCCTCCCGCTCTACGCACAGCCTGTTCAAAATTACAAGTTTAAATGCTATCATCCAATTCAGTTTTTCTGAAACAAAAAACTTTGAAAAAATTCAAAAAAAATTGAAAAATTTTAATCATTTGGCAATATGCATAAACTGTTAAAAATTTGATTCATATTAATCATCATTTTAGATCTAATGCTTGTCAATTGGCTGTTGAGTGAATTGGACGAAGTAAATTATCAAAGACAATCCGTTGTGCAACTGGAAGTTCGACAGCTAATTAGTTCTACACTATGCTTTTGCATGCTTGGGTTTATTAGACCTGTTGAGTATGCTAACATCAACAGGATGGATATGAACTTCAAGGTACAAAGTAGACTGGTTTCTCACAACCCCCAAATATCTAGTATCTAAAAGTAGCCTGGTTTAATTTCACGTTAATTACAAAAATAACGAAATATTATGACCGCATGTAATGTGAAAACAACTTTTTTTTCTTTTTTAAGTCAGTTTTTTTTTACTACTGACACTGGAACAAGACATCGAAATAAATCCCATTAGGAATAGAAAATATGGCTTGAGGTCAGCGTTGACCTTTTTCCAACGGTAGAAAAAATACCTACAAAATGATGAAATTATCAAACTAACATTTACAATTCAAAATAGGTTCTTCGAAACTGCACTATGCCGCTAGACACTGGCCGCAGAATATTAAAACCGATTGATTCGAAGACAAAAAGAAAAAGCTGTTCTGGGCAATGTATATAATATCCTTTTTTTCTATTTCTAGAAAAAGAAATAAAAACATGAAGAATAAAATAAGTGAATATGAGGAGGCCGATAAATGAAATCCCAGTTTTTCATCAGATCTTAAACATCAGTGGCTTAATTTTATCAAAATGCTGGGGGAGGGGGACAAAGTTGGAGCCAATTTTCCAAATCAAGTGAAAATGACAGTGAAAAAGCAAAAATGAGCCATATAATACTTTAAGGGCAAGGATATACTGAAAAAACTCACTTGTTTCTCTAGACGCTTGAATTACACAGGTTTATCATAGTTATTAATTAAAAAAAACTTTTTCCACAAAATAAGTTTTTCAAAGAAAAGTAAAGAATTCCGTTAAAGCAAAAATGTGCGAAAATAAAATCAAATAATCTACCAAGCGTGAAACTACCACAAATCAGAATCAATAAATAAATGAAACCCAAAACGAACAGAAATTACAATAAATAACCGAGTCAAACTAAAAACGAGCAGAAATTAATATGAGTTAGGGCTCAAAACCCCTATGCCTTCTCAAGGCCAGAACATAATTTGCACTTTACTGAAAAAATAAAATGTTTTTACTTTTATGACTTTAATAAATCAAATAATATTAACATTTTGATTACTAAATATCAGCATATGTATATTAAACAGACAATGCTTATTCATTTGTAAGTAGGAAGCGACAATGCTTTCTATAAGCACCTTATATGCCCCCAGGGCATAAATTGCAACCCTTGCCCTGAGGGCTGTGGAGGCGGTGTCTTCCTCAAAGACATAATTTCCAGAACTTTCAACTACGTTGAACAAGGGCTGTCCCAAAATTTTGATTGGATGTGTTTGTGGAAATGGTGGGCGTGAGAGGGGCGTTAGTTGGTCTCCAATCAATTTCAACTATTGAAAAAGGCACTAGCCTTTTCAATTTCCAATCAAATTAGCCCTTTTTTTTTTTTTTAATAAAAACCTTATATGCCTTAGAACATAACTTACGAACCTTAACCTGAGGGCTGTGAGGGGGTTGCTATACTCAAAGACATAATTTCTAGACCTTTTAAGTTAGGTGAACAAAATAGTTATCTCCAAATTTTGATTGGATGTGTTTTGGGAAGTGGTGGGCGTGGGAGGTGGGTTAGTTGCCCTCCAATCACCTTCGACTATTAAAAAGGGCACTAGCCCTTTCAATTTCCAATCGAATGATTCCTTTTTGAAGTTTCTACGTCAACGCTTTCTATAAAAAAAACCTTGGGTGCCCCCACTGCATAGAATACAAACATTTCCCTGAGAGCTCTGGAGGTATCGGCATCCTCAAAAACTTATTATCTAGACTTTTCAACTATGCCGAACAATATGGCTATCTCAAAACTTGGATTGGATGTGTTTGGGGAGATGGTGGGTGTGAGAGGGGTGTTAGATATCCACCAATCACTTTCAACTATTATAAAGGGCACAAGCCCTTCTAATTTCCAATAGAATGAGCCCTTTTTGAAGTTTCTACAACATGGCTATCTATAAAAAACCGTATATGCTCCCAGGGCATAACTTACGATCTTTGCCCTGAGGGCTCTGAGGGAGTCATCATCCTAAAAGACATAATTTCTCAAGCTTTTAACTACGTTGAACAACAGGGCTATCTAAAAGTTTTGATTGGATGTGTTTGGGGGAAAGATCGGCGTGAGAGGGGTGTTAGTTGCCTTCCAATCACTTTCGACTATTAAAAAGGGCACTAGCCCTTTGAATTTCCAATCGAAGGAGCCCTTTTTCAAGTTTCTACGACTAAACTTTCAATAAAAACCTTATATTCCCCCAGGGCATAACTCACAACCCTTACCCTGAGGGCTGTGGGGGAAGTGTTATCCTCTTAGATATAATTTCCGGACCTTTCAACTACTTTGAAAAAAATGGCTATCTCAAAAATTTTGATTGGATGTGTTTGGATAAATTGTGGGCGTGAAAGGGCTGTTAGTTCCCTTCCAATCACTTTCGACTATTAAAAAGGGCACTAGCCATTTCAACTTCCAATGAAATGAGCCCTTTTTGAAGTTTCTACGACAACACTTTCTATAAAAAATCTTATATGCCCCCAGGGCATAACTTACAACCTTTGCCCTGAGGGCCGTGGGGGGGGGGGGTGGTGGTGTCATCCTTAAATACCTAACTTCTAGAACTTTCAAATACGTTGAACAAAATGGCTATCTCAAAATTTTGATTGGATGTGTTTGGGGGAAGAGGGCGTGAGAGGGGGGTTAGTTTTCTTCCAATCACTTTCGACTATTAAAAAGGGCACTAGCCCTTTGAATTTCCAATCGAACAAGCCTTTTTTGAAGTTTCTAGGACAACGCTTTCTATAAAAACCTTATAGCCCCCAGGGCATAACTTACAACCCTTGCCCTGAGGGCTGTGGGGGAGTGTCCTCCTCAAAAACATAATTTCTATCGGGAAATCAATTACGCTGAACAAAATGGCTACCTTAAAATTTTGATTGGATGTGTTTGGGGAAATGATGAAATGAGGGAAATGAGGGCGTCGAAAGGGTGTTAATTGCCTTCCAATCACTTTCGGCTATTAAAAAGGGCATGAGCCACTCCAATTTCCAATCGAATGAGCCCTTTTCAAAGTTTCTACGACAACTCCTTCGACATGAAGTGCCCTGGTCTAAGACCAATACCCCCCCCAAAAAAAAAAAAAAAAACCAGCATCGTTCTTTAATTAGGCAGCGCCATTGCGCTAATATCTTTTGAATCATTATGTTGCATGATAATTGATTTTAAACTCCAATTAGTTTTTCCAGCAAATTAATTTTCACTATCACACGAAATTTTGACTTTATAAATTACTTACTTGAAATTAATTTTTCTTCCTCGATATTGACTCAAAAGAGAACCTGAAAAAGAGAAATATCAAATCTTAGTCGCAAACTCAAGCACTATTTTTTTTTTTCTTTAAATATCTAAGGAATTACTTGCTTGGAATCAAATTTTCTTCCTTCGTGTTTACTTTAAAGAGAACCTGAAAGAGAAACAGCAAATATTAGTCATAAGCTAAAGCACAATTGTTTTTTCTTTAAATAATTTGTAAATTACTTACGGGAAATTGAAGTTTCTTCCTCCATGTTCACTCAAAAAAAAAAAAAAAGAAACAAAACTGAAAAAGAGAGATATGGAATATTAAACCTAAGCTAAAGCAAACGTTTATTTTAACTGTGCATAGATTATCAATCAACTGATTAATTAAGAGATCAATACCACCGCGCCGCTACCTGCTCATTTTGTTCTAATTAAAGTCTGATCATTTTCACGAAGACAATAAGGTATAAGAAGGCTGGACATGGAGGTTTAAGAAGGCTACTATATACAGCACTTTATTGAGTATTATCCAGCATTATAAGACTATCCCAGCTCCTGTTATTATCAAAAGTAAGTTCCTTAGAAACCCAGAATGCTGAAGTCTCGCCTATTTGGAAATCCGTCTTATTTTACTTCAAAGAAATGTAGCAAGTTAAGGCTTGGGATTTAGCTTAAAATGAAATAGTTTGCTAAGATGCAGAATAATAATTTCATTCTGCTAATTTCTTAACAGTAAAGTTCTAAATAAGTGCCAAGGGGACCTTCGGATGAAAATTTCCATACTTCAAGATTTGAACCTGGATAAAAAAAGGATATTGCTAAAGGCTAACTGTCTGACACGTTCAGTCCGACACATTTAAATCTTAAATTATTTACTCTCCTTTGAATTGCTTTCTCGATTTTCAAGAGAAAATCATTTTGTATGCAGTCAGTTTTACCATACACACGCCAAAAAGTCAGATTTATTAACCAAGCAAATTTTCTAGTCTTTAGATTTCTTTTGAATTTGGATTGTGAGTACTTTAGTTCCTGTCCGAATCAAAGTTTGGCATTGTTCTATGCTTTTACATTAGGAAATTAGTTAATTTCTTATGATTTAAACAAACAATTAAATGTTTTGCAGCCTGGCATCTGGTTTTGTTTCTTTTTTTGCAGGGGAAGGGGAATAGGAATATTTACACTTAAGGATAAAAAAAAGATATTTATTAAGTAGCAATTGCTGAAAGGTAAAATACTAATGGGGAATGGGTTAAAGTTTTAGGCATCTGGAAAGGGGTATAAAGCATGATGCTGCAAGTATGAAAAACACATGAGCTACTTTAAATTTCATAGATTAGACATCTTTTTTGTTTTTTATTCTTAAGTTGTTAGTTATTTAACTTGGATATCATTAGTGAAATAGATATTAAGAGCATATGGTCACAAAACAAAAATATGTATTCTCTTATTTATTTTTGGTGTAAAGGTGCTCTATTAGCTAGGATGCAATATAAACAAAAAGTAAAGAACAAGCACAAGTATATATAGTTAAAATTTCAATTCAGGGTATGTGAGCATTTTTACTGTGTTTTATCCTGTAAACAACCAAAGATAATAGGCGAACCCAATCATATACGTAATATTTTCTGTTCGTTTTAATTTTTGATGTTGCTCCTTACTTTCAGTTGAAAAACTTGTTTTTTTATATTTAATTTCTGGTCTTTTTTTTAAATAATGCTGGAAAATCTGGCCCCCTCCTTCATAGTAATGTCCCTTCCCACATGAAAACTTCCTCCCTGTAAAGATCCTCCCACATAACCCCCGACCATCCCCCCCCACTACCAGAAAAAATCCCCCTGAAAAGTCTGTATACTTCCCAATAACGAATACTATATGTTAACATTGGGTAAAGTTCATAACTTTCAACCCTCATCCCAGGGACTTTGGGGGATTAAGTCATCCTAAAGGACATAGTTGTCATATTTTCGACCATGCTGAACAAAATGGCTATTTCAAAATTTTGATCGGGTGACTTTGGGAAAAAAATAAGCGTGGGAGGGGGCCTAGGTGCCCTCCATTTTTTTGGTCACTTAAAAAGGGACCTAGAACTTTTAATTTCCGTTCCAATGAGCCCTCCCACGATATTCTAGGACGACTGGGTCGATACGATCACCCCTGGAGAAAAAAACAAACAAACAAATAAACAAACAAAAAAACAAATGAACACACATACGTGATCTTTCTTCTGGAAAAAAAATGTAAAATTCCAGATTTTTGTAGATAGGAGCTTGAAACCTCTACAGTAGGGTTCTCTGATACGCTGAATCTGGTGGTGTGATTTTCATCAAGGTTATAGGACTTTTAGGAGGTGTTTCTGTCTTTCTTCAAAAATCAGGCAAATTTTCTCAGGTGCGTAACTTTTGATGGGTAAGACTAAACTTGATGAAACTTATATATTTAAAATCAGCGTAAAAATCTAATTCTTTTGATGTATCTATTGGTATCCGTTTTTTAGAGTTTCGGTTACTATTGAGCCGGGTCGCTCCTTACTTACAGTTCGTTCCTTACTTACACGAACTGTTTGATTAGTCGAAGTAGATGGTTTTTGAATTAGCTCTTGTTTTTTCTGTTATTTTTCAAACAGCTCCTTGATTTTAGTGTATTATCTATTGAATATGGCGGAAACGAGGTCCCTTTCTGCATGGGCGCCCAGAGGCTGAATTTTAGGAGGGGGCTTACCTGGTCTAGTCGGCACTTTTAATGCTGTATAATAGAAATCTCAAGACAAAATATCATAGGCAGTGCGACAGCGCTGCCTAAGTAAAGAGCGATGTGGGCACAATTTATTATTTACTT
The DNA here is from genome assembly GCF_049724085.1 of Artemia sp. Qi Xiang Cuo. Lineage (NCBI taxonomy): Eukaryota > Metazoa > Arthropoda > Branchiopoda > Anostraca > Artemiidae > Artemia > Artemia sp. Qi Xiang Cuo. Next base: position 45,485,795 of record NC_142799.1, on the reverse strand, counting down.
TTATTTTTTTTAGACCAGGGCACTTCTTATAGAAAGTAATGTCAAAGAAACTTCAAAAAGAGCTCATGGAGGGCAACCCCACCCCTCCCCCACGTCAATCACTTCCCCGAACACTTCAAATCAAAATTTTGAGATAGTCATATTGTTTGACGTAGTTTAAAAGTCCAGCTATTGTCTTCGAGGATGAGACCCCCCCCTCCACAGTCCTCAGGAAGAGGATTGTAAGCTATGCGACGAGGGGATATAAGTTTTTATGGAAAAGATGGTTACATAAACTTCGGAGGGGGCTCATTGGATTGGAAATCGGAAGTTTAAGTACCCATTTTAAGAGTCAAATTTATGGGAGGGCAGCTAAAAACCCCAACGCCCACGTCATATTTCCCCCAAATGCATCCGATAGAAATTTTGAGATAACCATGTTCAAAAATAGTCTAAAGATCACATAACATGGCCTTTGGGGTTGACACAACCCCTCCTAGTATGGGGGTCAAGGTTGTAAGTTATGCCCCGGGGGAATGTAGTTCCATTTTAAGAGTCAAGCGTGACGGAGAGAAAATAGCCTCCCTCCCCCCGATATCCTCTTTTCCCCAAACAAAGTCGATCGAAATTGTGACACAGCCATTTTGTAACCAATAGTCCAAAGAGAATGTAACAATGTCTTCATTAACCAAATATAAGAAATATTTAGGCGGACTTTGAACTAAATCAAAACAAACTATGAGCACGTGGACTTTCAAAAAGGTGACAAAGCAATATCTCATAAACAACTTATATTATTAAGTTAGACCTTTATGAGTAAGTTGTGGGGATTTTGATCTAGCCAGAGGGCACTATGTGTATACTTTTAATAATACCACTACAGTTACCGTAACTAATGACACTAAGAGTATTAAGAGTGAAACTTTTAGAAAGTGTTTAGGGGGAGTTCCAATTAAACGAAAAAAACTGTATGCATGCAAGTTTTCAAAAAGGCATATAAGCAATATCATAGTCAGCACCACTCTATAGTATCTAGAAATATCATTGAAACATTTAAAGAAGTTAATTCGATTCAAAGTTAAAAGTTCTAGTGTCCTTTCTAAGAGTAAAAAGAGATTGGAGGGCAATCAGCCCGTCTCTCAAGCCGATTTATTTTCCAAACACATTCAGTCAAAATTTTGAGAAACTATTTTGCTCAGCATAGTAGAACAGTCCAGAAACTATGTCTTTAGGGATATTGGGCATGTCGACACCCAACAATTATGCCATTGGCCCATTATGCTCCATAACTAAATGCTGCTTTAAAACTAAATCAATAAGTATTGTGTTTGTGGTTGTAAATAAGACACTTCAGCAATATATCGAGCACGACTGGGGGTATTAAGTTGAAGCTTTCGGGGCTCCTTCTGTTACTACTTCTGCTCTTACAATTTAAATAAATAAATAGAGTGCAAGTGTATCCAGGATGTCAAAGAGCATAGATAGAATATTTTGGGAATGATATTAAGTTTTATTTTTTCTGGTTAACTTGAGGATATATAAAATTAAATTAAAAATAATATTAGTGTCAGGATTAAAAATTGTTGAAAAAGTTTCTCCCAACATACAAATAGCAAGCCAAACTACGGATTCTTATAGGAAAACCCGAAAAGATATGGATTTTTTTTCATGAAAATTACTATGTCAATAAAAAACGAACAGATATTAATTAAAAAAAAAATTATCCACAAAACAAGTTTTTCAAAGAAAAGCAAAGAGCTCCATTAAGCCAAAATGGGCAGAAATGAAGTAAAGTAATCGTCCAAGCGTAAAAATACCCCAAATCACTATCAATAAATAAATGAAACTCAAAACGAACATATATTAGAATAAAAAGCCGAGTCGAACTCGAAACGAGCAAAAAATAACATTGGTAGGGCTGACAACCCCCCTGCCTTCTCAAGATCAGAATATATTTTGCGCTTTACTGCAAACAAAACACGTTTAAATGTTTTCTTTTTTTGCTTAAAGAAATACAACAAATTTAAAACTTTAAGGAATAAATATCAGTATAGGTATATTAAACTTTCAATCCACGGTTATTTGTTTTTTTCAGTAAAGCCCAAATTATTTTCAGTAAAGATACATTAATAATAATATATAATAATAATAATATATATTGAAAACCCGTCGTATACAATAAATGTAAAAATGACAGAGTATACAAAAATGCGAAAAGAGGAAACAAAACGATAATATACTAAAGAAAAAAAATAATAACAACAAAAGCAACAACTTCTTAAATAGTATACAAAATAGTACAAAAACTGGAAACTGAAAGATAACATACTCAAAGATTACAACAGAAAAAACAACTTCTTCGAAAATAGCAACAAAGACAACAACTTTTGAAAGGAGAAAAATAAAATAAAAAGGGAAACAAGAGGGAAAATTAAACAAGCAAACTTTCCCACTCGTGGGAAATTGCTTTAGAATTGCTGGTTTTGTTTTTTGCCGGCTAATAAGTGTCTCAACAGCTAGATTTGGGTCCGCTAGGTTGTAGCGCCAAATCAGAAAACTATTTTTTGTCCAAGGTGGCAATTTTAGCAGGTACTTTGCAAAACGGAAAAATAAAGAGCGGATTTTAGACTTTTCAGGGTTTGCCAATAAATTCCAGAAAGGGGTTACATATAATATATGTGGCAGAGCGGTAGCGTTGTAAATACTTGCCAGTAGTGGACGGTTAAATCTCAGAGAGGATTTTACGATCAAAGCATAGGAGCTGGATATTCGCCGTTCAAGATGTGAGATCAGGAGGGAACGGGTATGCTGTAATGAGGAACCTATTGGCAGCCCCAGATATACTATTTTATCAACTGGTTTTACTGAGCAATCACCTAGTGTGATAATAGTAGGAGGGTCATTCTTCCAATTATAAAGCAAGACTTCCGACTTTTGGGAGTTAAATCTCAGACCGACTTTCTCGTAGTTGGACTGCAGACATGACAATGTTTCTGAAAGGCGGTTAAGCGTCCGGCTGAGATTCAGCGCGTCATCAGCATAGCATAATAGGGAGATATCAATTGACCTGAGACTGCTTGATGAACGCCAGCTGTCTTGAGGTTCAATAATGTAGTTGTTGAAGAAATTGGGGGATAAAACTGCTCCCTGACGGGCACCTTTACGGACTGGTATCAAAGCTGACCGGGGGGCTGGTGGAAGGCCTTTATCGGGAGGGAGCTTGAGTCACACGCGAAGGCGTTAATAAAGATCACGGAAAGCCCGGATGATATTTGAGTTCACTCCTCTTTTAGCTGAGTTTAGCAACATAAGCGCATGAATCAATGAATCAAACGCTCTCTGCAGGTCTAAGCCCCCGATCGCTAGACTTTCTCCTGATTTGTGTTCATCCAGGAGTGCATATGCAACGACATAGAGCGCTTCCGCACAACCAATGCCGCGTTGGAAACCGAATTGTCTTGGTGGACTGCAACACAGTTTTTCAAACTCATCTACGAATAAAAGTTCAAATAACTTGCAGAGAGAGGTAGCAACCGTGATTGGACGGAAAGAGGAGTATTGCATGGTAACTTTTCCTTTTTTAGGAACTGGCGTAAGATCCCCAATTGAGAAAGTGGTTGGGACAATACCCTGAATGAGGATAATCTGCATCAGGAGGGTTACATGACTAATGAGAGCGGGCCCACCACTTTTTAGATGGAGTGCACTGATCTCGTCAATCCCAAAAGATTGTTTAGGTTTTAAGTGAGAGATGGCCTTGCATACAGCTCCCTCCGTTACAAGATAATCACTCCGAGGACAACTATCTAAGAAGTCGTCCAACTCAGCTTCGTATCTTTCGTTGAGGGATGGGTCAGGAGGCGAAAATTCTGACCCATAATATGCGTACAATTCAGAATCAGGGATAGCAGATGCGGATAAAGACTCCTCGCTTTTAGAGGACAGAAAACGCCAAAGGAGAGAAGGATTAATTTTGGCCCGTGTAGATTCGATATCAATCATCTTTTTTCTGTGAGCTTTTAGCTCCTTTGCGAATTTTCTTTTTGTGAGCAGGCGGATTGAATTGACTACCCCCGAACGGGGTCGTCCACAAGAAATCCAAAGTTGAAGCCAGAATTTAGACTTAGAATGGGTATCCACTAACTCTGGATTTTCGGACCAGCCAGGAAGGGTAGGATGACGGGGCCTACTTAGAGGGACGGCAGCTTTTTCAGAACAGCGAGGGGCATGGTCAATTTCTGCGCAATAAAAGTCAACTGATAGTTGTGTTTCCTCCCTTGAAAGAGCAGTTAATCCAGAGAGAAGATGGAAAGGGACACGGATCTTACTAAGGACTCTGGCGGCTTCTTCTTGAAATAAAAAAGGGTTAATTTTACGCCAATCACGGCGAGACCTAGGAGGTGTTTTCGAAGTTGTTTGCGTTTGTGTATCCGAGCTGTGGCAAGGAATCTCGACTGAAAACTGTATTGGTAAGTGATAAGACAGCTGAAAATCAAGCACAACCTTGACAGGCGAAGTCCCGAGATTTGCGGACGCAACGACGTGATCAAGATCTGATGTTGACATTGAGGTGTGTACATGTGTAAAATTTAAATCTTTGCACTTGAGGTCAAACTGGTCTCCAAAAATACTAAGCAACAACGTAGAACGTAAAGACCTAGATAAGAGCGGTTCATTCAAGTCGCAACTAAAGTCACCAACTAATATGCATTGAAGGCTTAAGGATCTAATACAGTTAATACACTGGCCGAGTTTATCACTAGAATAAGTAAAAGCACGTTCCGAACGCTCATCATGGTAATTTGTAGGCAAATATACATTAATAAAAACACAGCCCTCAACATGAATCGCCAGAAAATTATCATTGACTTCAAATGCACTAGATCTTAGAGTCGAACGAACAAAAGTGGCAAGAGCCCTGGACAATTACCCTTTTCCACATAGATGTTTCGTTAGAACAGAATAGTCCGACACAGCACTACTAAAGATAAAAAGGCTTTTACTGTGGCTTGTGACAAATTGTTCTTGAAAACAGAAAACTTAATTTCAGTTACGTACAAGATCTAAGATCGGAATTTTATTCGCGAAAGAGCCATTAATGTTCCACGATAAAAATTTAATTGCAGAAGCTTCATATGTCATTTCTTTTGTGGATTACTGTTTGAGGGACATTTTACACTGTAACACGTGTGACTGCCGATTTTGCATTCAACGCAGAATTTCGGCACTCTGCATGGTTCATCTCGCGTAGAACGACGTTCACTATGCATCTAGAGCTTAAAGGTTGAGCCGTACACTGGGAAGCGAGATGACCGGTTTTGTGACAGTTATAGCATCGTCTTGGCAAGAACTTAAACGGATCAGCAGGTAGACGCTCGTAGCTGATAATCACCGAAACACTCAGAAATTGTTGGAGCTCTCTGAAAGTGTCAAAATACACTTTGAAAGAACGGGATTTTCCGCACTGTTCAGTCTTCGTACTATTCGGGATTAGATTTTTTAGTCCTTCACGGTTTATATCCTCAGGGACATTTAGAACACAGCTATGTGCAGGGGTCCTCGAACAGTAATTTGGAGATCGGGCTTGGAAGATTTCGCTTTCTCAACGATTTTCGCTGCTGCAGCTTTCAACCTGACCACAAGCTTCCATTCGTTTGCAGATTTGCGAAGTTCACTAATGTCATTTGTATTTTCACAAAAACTGTCTATGAAAGCTTTCCGGTCATTTGGACCATTGAGCTCCTTGGGGGGGTTTTTCAAGACAACAGAATAGGTATTGTTTCTGGGCTTGGACGTTTCAGGTGCACTACGACTGCTTGTGAAAATACGGGTGGCTGGAGCGGACTGGGTAGCCAAAAAATTATCAAGCTTCCGAGAGAGTTCATTTACTTTGGCAGTAACTGTTGCATTTACCGCATCTCCGATGACCGGAACCGAGCAGGGGTTAAAGATGACAAATTTTGGCATACTCACATTATTTTTTGCAGCTGAAACTAGAATTTTGCATATTTCAATGATATTGTCTTCATCTTTAGAGTAGGTCACAAGACGATTCGTGATATTCAACTCAGTATAAAGGATTCGCTTTGCCTTTATAAAATCTTCATGTGTATAGAAAGCAACACATGCTTTTACGATACACTCCAATTTTATTCCATCTGTAAGTGCTCTCGTTACCCAATTCAGTAACGGATTCAAAATAATTTTTTCACTTTCAGCCATCGTAGTTCCAAGCGTAATTAAATCTCAATGTAAAGTCACAAAATAATGACTTACCCGCAAGGGGGGCTTTTTTAAGTCCCCCCACTTTCCAATAAACAACTTCTAATTATCCAAATGAAAACTCAATCCAATCAAGCAGGCAGTGACGTCACAGTGGAGTTATAGTTATGTAGTCCGAGGAATTGTTTTCAAGGTCACTGAATTAATGAGATTTCAAAATCTAAAAAGATAATCTCACACTGAATCTAGGTCAGGAATTACAATCACTTACATTCCTTATGAAATATACTTGGGTTGTGCAATAAATTATCCTTTTTGACACTTCAAATATAATCCGATAACGAATACTATTTATTCGGTTAGATGTTCACAGCACGGGAGCTGAACAAGTTGCAATGCTTCTTGTTTTGTCAATAATATAAGTTAAGATAACCAAATTTTTTTTATTTATCTTGTCAGCCTTTCAACTTGTCGTTTGTTAGCATATATATCCAATTTACTTGTGCCATTTTAGTCATTATAATAAAAAAAAAAAACAAGTTTCTTCTGTGCTGAAAACTTTAGCGTAAAGATCAAGGTATTGAGCAGGGGGGCAACCCCTTCATATGTGGAATATTTTATGTTAGTTTTGAGTTTTAATGTTGCTCCTTTCTTTAAAGAAGTCTCATAATTTTTATAAAAGTTATGAAAAATATAAATATTTTTGAAATCAGGAATCATATTAGAATTGAGGTTTTGGGTTGAATTGAACCTGTCTCCTCTTGTATTTTAATTTATAATTTCCAATGCAATTAGTTTATACTTGGATTCAATCACAGTCGTAAAAAAAAGAATTTATAAGGAAATTAGAAAGCTAGTAAAAGAACATAGAGGAAGTAAATGGTTCATCTCCCCTTAGGTTTTATGCCCACCCCCCCAATTTAAAAAAAATATGAGAAAATTAAAAAGGTTAATAAAAACAAAGAGGGGCAAGCCAACACTGATGATTTACCCTGCACCCCCTATCGGAGGAGGGGGGAAAACCATCTCGGCTGATTCCAGAGAAATCCTAATATGATAAAACAATGTTATACACATCTTTCTCTTAAATGAGAATTGAGACACTGCAATTAGAATTGGAACTAAAACAATTAATTAAGTAATTAAAACAACTAATGATCATTAATCACGGTATCACTATTTTAAACATTAAATCCAATTGTAGTCTTGTTGGATTGGGTCAACAATTGTATTACAACACTAAATCTTTGGTTATGATCACTGGGTCTCTTATAGATTTTGTTAAAGAATAAAGTCAATTTTTGTTACTTATATTGTAAGCTTTTAGCTTCCAACATGCAGGGGGGATTAAATAAGCTAGAACAGAGTATTTTGGAAGACAGTATATTAAGATAGTCTCTCTCTCCATTTTACTGCATAGATCCATAGTTATATTTAATAGACTTTCACTAGATAAGTTCGTACAGTCTATTTCTGATTAAATTCTTCAAATGCTTTTGCCTCCTACATTGCCAAAAACCCACTTCCTTGTTATTTATACCATTTACCTAATCCAACCCCTCTTTGTGTTATTATTAAATAGTTTAATTTCTTTTTAAATTCTACTAGTTTTTCATATGTTTCTTATGTTTCTGACATATCAACTTATGAATCTGTCTTTTTTTCTTGATCAGTATTATCATATTTCTCTTTTTTTGCTGTTTGTTTTAACTGAATTCTGAATTGGCCTATCTTGACTTAGGATAAGTCATTTTATTGGAACTAAATCTTATCTAAGTGAACACAAACCAGGAACGTCCATTCACGAAACTATAAGGAGGGGGGACTAGATATGTTTCTCAAAATCTAGGGGGTAATTTTGTTGTTTTTTCGATTGTCCTTGCCACTCTCCCCCCCCCCCTTCCAATTTATGTGTCTAACACAAATCCATCTTGAGGAGTGCAGAGAGGGGTGGGGGAGTGTATCTGAGATAAAACCACGAACAAGATACTTTGAATTGCGATTTTCAATAATTTAGGAATAGCACTCCCATTTGATTTTAGGGGAATCCAATTTGTCAAAAAAAGGAAAAAAAACCTGAGTTTTCTGAAAAGTATGAGGAAATTTGAAAGAATACTCCCGCTCCTTGGTAAGTGAATCTCAGAAATAAATTTGTCTCAAAACGTCTGTGTTGATTTTGGGAGGAAGATTATTTAGATTAACCAGGTTCAAAGACCAATGGGAAAGGATAAAAAGTCTGGGTATATCCTGATAAAAGCAAATTTTAAAGTATTACAGTTTAACCTAGACAAACCTAATTTCCTTGACTTTGTTTGTTTGCGACAAGGCCTATAGTTTACTACATTGTATAAGTTTTAAGCAATGATTAAGCATCGGATACTTACTGTTTTTGGTGGAAATAAATAAATAAAGTAATATGTAGCATAGCAAAATAACAAGGAAAATAATATAAAGAATATTTACAGTATTATATATATATATATATATATATATATATATATATATATATATATATATATATATATAAATATATGTATACATAATAAATTAACATAAAAGATTAAATAAAAAAGTGATAAAATAACTAAAGATAAATAAACAAAGTAAAAACTACTCATAAAACTAAAAAAAATATATAATATATATATAAAAAAATGTACTAATATAAAATCATAATAAAACAAACTTTTGAAATACTTTTGGTAAATTCATGTGTCTTATCTTTTTTCAAATACATGCGTTGCATGATTCGGTGTCTTTGATCCTAGCTATTTTTGGTCTGATAAATACTGGTAGCTTCTTTGCTACAATTCTTGGTCTCGTACACACTGAGATTGGCTTTGGGGCGTGTCTCATAGACTCTGTCTGTTTTTCCAACTGGTGTTCTTCTATTAACTGGCCTGGCTCCGTTTTTCAAGTTCAACCTCAATTAATAAAGGCCTTTTATTTTCCCCAAAAAATTGTTCCCACTCTTTAGTTACCACTGGTTTGACCTCCGTCATAGTGTATACAATTTCCCTTCTCTTTCTTGCTGCCATTTCACGCAACATAGCTCTCTCGAAAGTAACCCCATCACTTCCCGTTTGCGCAAATCTTCTATCCATGTTAATCTTTTTTAATCTCTTAGTTAAGTTTGTTACACAACTAAAATCTGTTATGTTGTTGCTTGATGTAGTTAGTTTCACGTTGCATCATTCGGGACATATACTCTATCAGGTTTTCTCCAATCACAATAGAAGCCCCACTAACACCGCCTACATTATTTTTGTGAGGTTTTCCTTTGTCCTTTTGAAGTTTGTTTTTTGGGTCTTTAGCTTGAGGCCCTTTATCACGTGTTTTTGTGTCATTTAAAATTGGGATTTGCTCCCTAGCACTGTTCACAACAGGTTTTTGAACTTCTTCAACTTTGTTTTCCTTATTCCCTTCACCACTTACAGATATTTTAGAACTACATTCAGCTGAAGGAGCTTAAGGGAGCACCTGCTCAAAAGTAGGTTCATTTACTGTTGTCAAAGTCTGTGACTGAGGTACATGACCACCCATTTTATTGACATTTACGTTCTGACATTTGGCATTTCGCATTTTCACATTGTTTTGTACAACCTGCTCTAGTGAGCCAGCACTACTTGTATACACAATTGGAGGATATTTGTGTGAAATCTGCTCATGCATTTGTGCTGGGAGCGTTGAGTCTGAGATGGATGAATGGGAGTTTGTGAAATTGGACTTCGCTATGAAGTTCCTACGCTCAAAGTAACAGAGGCAGGAGTTAGTTGCGAAGGCCCTGGAGACTGCATTGGGGCATAAGAGCTCACTTGCTGCATTATCTGAAAGTTTAAGTTAGATAATTTAAAAAAAAATAAAGAAAAAGAAGAAACAAATAATTTCTTAAAAAAAAAAAATTAGTTTATTCGACGTTGCACTTTGATCTAGAATGATCTTCCTGGGGAATTTATCCCTAAAAGTTTTTCTGTTGGCTCTTTCAAAAGATGGTTCACCTAAAACCTTGATAAAAGACTAGTGACAAATCAGATATCTAACAATACCTAGCACTGCAAATTTAGAAAAAGAAAATTATATACTCAACACACTAAAATCAAAAACACAAGAGATACTGACACTATTAAAAGAAAAGTTGTGCAAAATATTTTTGCCGATATAAGAGCTGGATATATCGTATTTCAGATTAAAATTAGCCGTATTTATTCAACAATAAAAACTGAAGTTAAAAGCTTTCAAATAAAAAAAAAAATCTCAATTGATGCCTATTTTGAACACGTTTTATGCCTGACTGTTTAAGATTAAGAGTTTGAGTCACTAAAACAGCATTAAATATGAACAATTGGTAACTTACATAACTGGCAACACTTGCCCCCTGGGTTGGAGAGGAGGGGTCATCATACCCAGAAACATAGTTGTTTGACTTTTCAACTATTTTGATCTAAATGGCTAGAGTGTTTTGGTTGCGTTTGGCATCTTCTCAACCTTTCTTAAAGTTTCACCTTAATATCCTTCTGAGACCCAAGATCAAATATAACTTCTTTTCCCAAAAAAAACCTTGTATTTTAACAACGGGCAACTTGCATAGCTCACAGCCCTTGCCCCCGGGGCTATAGGGGTGTTGTTATCCCCCAGGCATTGTTATTCGACCTTTGAAATTATTTTGAACGAATAGCTACAATCTCATCCATCTTATACCCCCCTAAATTTGAAAAGGACCTGAGATGGTCGAACAAGGAGGGTCCAGCTTTGTTAATATGGACTGGCCCTTACACATTTTGAGCTTTACGTTTCTGTCTTAGATTTTTTCCCTTTTTTCTTATAGTTTGGTCTTTCTTTCTACTTTTTTCTAATTTTGCTCAAGTTTTTTTTCCCGCACTAAAGATGGCAGAGCAGAAGCCTCTTCCAAATGTTCGCTTTTTCTTCGCACATTTGTTCCCTGGTTGAAAAAGTTTCCCTAATTTCGAGCTGTATCAGGCTGTAATGGGGAGGTTAGAATAATTCTGCCTAGACAATATGAGTCGTCCCAATGAATACAGTGGTTACATACTGACTCAAGTCTTGCTGAACGAGTTTCCAGCGGCATGACAAATACATTTATTTAATTTTAATATTCTATTGCAACTATTTCATATATTTTTGGTTTCAAATTATTCATTTCAAATAAATTTGCCTTTTAAATTCTTATATATTTATACCAATTAACTGATTCTATAGCATTTTTGTCATACGACACTCAGCAACTCCAATAAAATTAATAAATAAACAGATCATTCAACCTGAAAATTAGCGTTCTAAGGAAAAAACCACAAAGAACACGAAGATGTAATGGGCAAATATGGACATGGAAAAATGAACAGAAGAGGAGAACGCCTTATCAAATTCTGCAGAGACAGCGATTTAGTCATTACAAACACACTGTTCAAGCACAGACCTCGCCGTAAGAAATCCTGGACCTCACCGGATGGAAAAGCTAAGAACTTAATAGACTACATTCTCGTGTCTAGACGTTGGAAAACGTCTGTCCTAAACACGGTTACGCTAGCTGGTGGCGACTTTGACAGCGACCACTCGCTTGTCATGTCTAGGTTCAAAACAAGACTTAAAACAGCATCAAAGTTGTCTAAGAAAACCCCCAAATTTCGAGTAGAACTCCTGAAAGACGAAAATCTACATATGATCTACATCACCACTCTATCTGGAAAAACTTGAGAGCTCACGTCAGGATCTCCGTCTATCCTGTCTAAGGAAGATATCGACAAACTGGTGACTAGCAGCACAAATATCATATATGACGTCACTCTGTCTACACTGGGTACCCAAAAAAACAATCAAAAACCTTGGATAACAGACGAGATCATTTCCCTCTGCGACGAAAAGCGCCAACTCACGAACACACAAGATAAAGAAAGTAGGGACCGATACAAGCAACTCAAACGAGCTGTTGAGAAAACCATCAGACGTCCTCATCGTGCTTTTATTAAAGAAATGTGTGATCAATGTGAATCGGCGTTCAAGAAAGGAGACCCCCACTACATGTATAGAACAGTGCGGGAATTGGCCAAAAAGAAGGACATCAAAGTGTCTTCCCTTCTCGACGAACATGGAAACCAAATACAATCCACAGACGGAATCCGCTCTCGATGGAAAAACCATTTTAAAAATAAACTGAATCTGGACATCCACCCAGACCCAACAATTCTCGACACTTTCCCCATAACCTCTACAGATCCAATACCTCCCCCTATTCACTCTGAAATAGAAGCAGCTATCAGAGACTTGAGAACAAACAAAGCTGCCGGCCCCAAGAGAATCCAGCCCGAACTACTGAAAGTAAACTGCAAACCACTCCTTGACCTTTACCAAAAAATTGCCACAGCTGCTTAGGAAAAATGTCACTTCCCCTCACCCTGGTGCGAAGCTACGATAATCCCCCTGCAAAAGAAAGGCTCTAAAGCTGTCTGCGACAGCTACCGCCCAATAAGTCTTACCATTCACGCCGAAAAAATCCTCACAAGAGTCATGCTCAGGCGTATACGAGCCATTTCCTCAATGGTCATTCCGGAATACCAAGCCGGCTTCCGACCTAATAGATCAACAATTGATCAGATATTAACTGTTCGAGAGATCATGGAAATGTATAGCGATCTTAGCCGCAGCATCTACCACCTTTTCATAGACTTTAAACAAGCTTTCGATCGGATATGGAGAAAAGGTCTATGGCACATCCTTCTTCACTTTGGCATCCCATCCAACCTTATCTCGCTGATCAAAGACATGTATAAGAAGTTCTGTAGCCGCGTCATGACTGGAGAAGGACTTACCGAGAGCTTCAAAACCTCTACCGGAGCACTTCAAGGTTGCCTAATATCACCGGAGCTGATCAATCTCCTCCTAACTGCAGCCCTTTCACTCACAGACAACCCACCCGGCGCCCTTGTCGGATGAGTGGTGATAGATAAACTAGCATATGCTGATGACACAGACCTAATAGCCGAGTCCCTTCAAGATCTACAATTTCAGGCTAACAGCGTTCACTCGTCCACCAACCTCTTCGGGATGGCCATCAACACCTCAAAAAGGAAAGCCATGCGCTGCTCACGCAAGTTCGATTCACGGGTAAATTTCAGCCTTCAGCTTGGTGGAGATACCATTGAGTGGGTGGAAGGCTTCGCCTACCTTGGGAGCTTACTTACTTCTGATAACAACCAACTCAAAGACATCAAGAGACGCCTGACACTTGCGAACTCCAGTTTTAAAGCTCTGATGCCCATCTGGAGGAATAAGAGCCTAACAACAACTCTCAAAACGAGACTCTTCTACTCCCTCATTATCCCGATCGCCATCTACGCATGTGAATCCTAGACGCTTAAAATAGACGATCAACGCTGCTTAGCTGCCTTTGAATTCAAATCCCTATGAAGCATCTCTGGTATCACTTACCACGACAGAATGTCCAACTCCAAGTTTCTCCATAATCTGAAAGTCAAATTTACAATACTGGACAAAATAAAACTACAACAACTCAAATGGCTTGGACATACCCAACGCATGGCTAGCACTCATCTCCCGAAGATAACCTTCGATGGACGAGTACACGAGTACACGGTTCTCGCCCCAGAGGTCGCCCTCCGAAGAGATGGAAAGAAAACTTCTCACCCTACAACCTGCCACAGCTTTGCCGCCTGGCCGCCAACAGAAGCACCTACAGGAGGCATATCAATGAACTGGTTAAAGAAGAGGCCCCAAAACGACTTTCAAGGACGGATGGGACATAAGTCAAGTAAGTCAAGCAAGTCAATCCAAAGGAACTTTCGTGTAACATTTGGCATGATACGATAAGTATACGAACTCCTTATTTCTTCTATGGCGTCAATCTAAAAACAGGCAAAAGAAAATAAATACAGGAGTAATAATAACAACATAAATGGAAATGATTCAAAGTGAATAAATAAAACATGAATAAGGAAAACATAAAAAAAAAATTTCAAAACAACAATTAATAAGGGCAAAATATCCTAATAGAGAAAGACAGACAGCCCCACTAACAATATAACCCCCTGCCTCAGCAGGAATGAGAAAAATTACATACAATTAACAATTTTTGGCTATCTAATGAAACATTTTTGATTTTTTTTTGTACAAAAAATCAAGGGCAGGGACCTGTCCTTGTTGATTGGTGGCATTATTGTTTGTAAGCGTAGATACAACATCAATCCTAAAGATTACAAAACTTTGTTACTTTTCAAAGACCATTTTTCAGCAGCAATTTTCAGATTGGCAAATCTTTGATTGCCAAGGTTATAACATTTGAACTAGTAAATTGGAGGGCATTGATGGCCCAAGTACAATTAGCCCTCCATGGGCAAAACAGAGGAGAGAAATAGATAAAATTTGCGCTGATTTCAATTTCTGCAGGAGTATGTAATCAAGAAAATGTATTTTATTGACAACTGATCTTTTTTTTGAAAATTAAGACTAGAATAGTTTTTTTTAATTTTATTCCATTATTTTACCTATATAATCCAAGTTATTCGTTTGTCTGTTTTCACATAGCTCAATAAAGGTTTAGTCCCATGACCGTTGCCATCCGTAACCAAATTAATCATACAAACTATTCCCAGTTTAATCAAAATACAACATATATACTAGTATTGGCTTTTGTTTTACATACAATTAACAATTTTCGGCTATCTAATGAAACATTTACAATAAAATGGCTCATAGCTTAACATGGTATTCACGTGATGGTAAGACAGCAAACCTTATTGATTATGTTATAGTAAACCGAATACTGGCAGGATCAATACAAGGTACTAGGGTATATAGGAGTCCCGTTATTGATGTTAAAAGTAAAGATCACCATCTAGTAGTGTCTAGGTTTAATATAAAGCTGAAATTTCGGAGGGGTAACTACCTTCTGTAAAATTGTGATTCTAGTAGACTCCAGGATAAGAATACTAGATAATCTTCCCAGGGACAGGTAAATACTAAACTTGAGAGTTTAAAATTTGACAATGTGGAAGATGGTTGGAATAATTTTAGAAAAAAATTGTGAAGTTACTGAAGGTGTCTTAGGGAAGAAAGCTAGAACTGCAGCTAAGAATATTAGTGAAAAAGCTTTATGTTTAATAGAAAGGAGAAAGGACTTGTACAAGAGTTATCTGAGTGATAGATCATATGAAAACAAAAGGAATGTAAAGAAAGTGGAGAAAGCATTAAAATATGAACTAAGGAAGTGTGAAGTGGAGGCCATGGATAAAATTGCCGAGGATCTGGAAGATGCAGCTAGACGGCATAATAGTAAAATATTGTACTGGCTTGTTAACAAATTGAGAGGGAGTAGTCAATCCGGACTTGGCCCAGTTAAAGATAGGAATGGGGCCGCAATTAGCGATAAGGAAAAAATTACAGAGAGATGGGCCGAACATTTTGAGAATTTGCTTAACCGAGATAGAGTTGCAGCAAAAGATATAGAGGAAAATGAAAAAGTTTGTGATACCATGGATGTGAAGGAAGATTTGTTTTGTGAGAAGGAATTAGCGACAGTACTAAAAGCATTAAAAAATAATAAGACTCCAGGTGCTGATAGGGTGGTAAATGAGTTTCTTAGATATGGTGGCTCTGAGGTTAGAAATAAGTTACTGAATATTATGAATATGATTTTTGAAAAAGGGGAAGTACTTAACGATTTTAGGAAAACCTTAGTTAAGCCACTTTATAAGAAAGGTGATAAAAGTGAGTGTGGTAATTATCGAAGCATTAGTTTGGTCTCTGTAGGTAGTAAATTACTTAGTAATATGATACTTTTTAGACTGCGAGATGCCGTAGACAAAGTTTTAAGAAAAGAACAGTGCGGTTTTAGAAAAGGTAGAGAATGTGTTGACCCAATTTTCACTCTTAAGCTAATAATTGAGAAGTGCCTGAGTTTTCAAACACCTTTGGTCCTCAGTTTTATAGATTATGAGCAAGCGTTCGATTCTGTATAGTTTCAAACGTCAAACACTAATATGCCTAAACAAACGATACCACTCTGCAGCTTATTAAGGTGAATCTCATCGTATATAGTTGGTAAGTGTTCATAACTTCCGGCCAGTCACCAGTGGGAGGCATACCAGTGACACTGTACAAAGGGTACCTGAACAGAGTATTTATACATTATATAATCAGAATCAATTAGTTTTCGATGCTAAAAAGAGATTGAACGTTTTTTTTTTTCCTTTTTTTTTCTTGAAATTCGTCCGCTGTGCCCTGTGGTTCGTCAAATAATATTTGCTGCCCAGTCTATCAAAATCCCATATAAATTTTAAATAAACAAAATGGACTATTTATTTCAGGGTTCAACTCTGTCCGACTTGTCCCGAGAAACCCTGTAGCCTCGTAAGGGAACGAATTAAAACTTTGAAATTTCAATTTTACCTAAAATGGTCCAAAGATTAGAAAAATGTGTCTTCAAGGGGAAGAGGAGAATAAACCACGCTGTGCAAGGGGCAATCTTCCCACGATATTCAAATGGTCTATTCTTCCCAAAAATATTTTAGTTGTAAAAAGGTGAGTGTGCTGCAGCTTGCTAAGACTAAAATCATGAAGGAGATTTAAGGCACTATGATTCGAGTTGAAAATCTAGCCAATGGCCCCATCGACCCACCGCCCTTCTACCCATGACCTTTTAGCATGAAGATAAGCATTTTACACATTGTTCACACCGGAATTTTGCAAAGATTTTCAATCTATCTGACTGAAGGGTGATTTGTAGATCGCGGAAACTTGGAGTAAAAATGAGTTAAGACTTGAGTTGGTTTAAAACGGCCTAAATCTGAGTAGGAGGCTGACTCGTTGACCCATGTCTAAAGTTCAGAATTCCACAAAACAGACAAATCACAATAGCAAGCAAAGTATAGACTCGATGCAAAATCAAATTAAATAGAAGCTGCAGTTTAAATTGGAGTGAAAACTAAAGGGGGAGAGGAGAATAAACCACGCTGTGCAAGGGGCAATGTTCCCACGATATTCAAATGGTCTATTCTTCCCAAAAATATTTTAGTAGTAAACAACAGCAGCAACTCAAAACAACAGCAGCAACTCTATAAGAAAATTAAAATAAATTTTCTTGTGAATTATTATTGCTTCTAATCAGCAGTTGTACCAAACCAATCCTGCTCAACTGATCCTCAGGGCTATGCTGTGGTGTTTCTCCTCCCCATAGTATAGTGCAGACGGTTTGATATCATTCTATTTTCCCTTCTTGTTTTAGTTTTGTTTTTTTGTTGTTTTTTTGTTTACAGCTTTTTCCAATAGGCAATGTTTAGAAGTCCTCCAAAAAAAGTCCCACCAGATCCCAAATCAAATCCCAGTGAAAGTGCCATAGTGAAAGATACCCATCTTGGCTGGTCAATCACACTATCTCAAAGTTCAAATGATAGCTCCGATTCGGAGAATAGGACAAGGATAAGTGTAGGGGCTAATGTAACCATAAATGATGATAATGGGTTTCAAGAGGTCCACTCTAGAAGCTCTAAAAAAAGGAAAACAATCTCCCCAATCAAAAGCAGTTCCCCTCTCCCTGCCCAAGATCCTCCCTCCAAAAACTTAGGAATTTACCTTAAAATTACTCCTACTACCCCCTTTGAAATAAAAATGATCACTGCAATAAGAGTTCCAATTTTTAAATTGCTAAAATCAATGTTCTCTCTTAATATTAACCGTGATGGATCTCTGCTAATAGCTGTAGAAAATCAGAAATCAGCAGATACAATAATTAACCTAAAATCCCTTCTGAATACCCCAATTATTGCATCTAATTGGAACCCAAAATAATCACCAACAAAAATAGTAGTTTATAATGTTCCCCCAGAGATATCCACTCAGGAGTTAAAAGAAGGGCTCTCAGATAGGGCTGGAAACACAATCCCAGTTGAGGATGTTACCCAACTTGGCAAACCTAACTCTAATGGCCTAAAAACTAGTAGATCCTTCTTATTCACACTGAAGGAAAAAATTAATATCCCAGAAAAATTATTCCTATTTGGGCAAATCAAACCACACAAGGAATACAAACCTAAGCCTATCCAGTGTCAGAAGTGTCTCAAACTGGGACACACAACAAACAAATGCAATGAAATTCTCCGAGAGTGTAGTAATTGTAAAGCTTTCCATCCTAAAGAGTTGACAACTTGCAACAACACTCAGCCTACATGCATCAATTGCAAAGGCCCACATGAATCTACAAATAAATCATTATGCCCTGCATACAAGAAAAGAGCTCTAACACGCCAAATATCAACAGAGAAGGCCATCCCATACCCCTTTGCATCAATGGAAGCAAATGCTGCCCAACAATACCAAATAAAGCCTGTAATGAAACCAACCAAAACCCCCAAGTAAAAGCCCCCAATGCATCAAGCACCCCATATAAAACACCATCTTCGAAGCCCCCTAGCTCAAATCCCTATCAGAAGGAATCACCAAACCAACAAGCCTGCTTGTCCGATGAGATAAGTTCAGCCTGGCCCCCCCTCCCAAGAAGAAACAAACCAGAAACACTACCAGGAATTAATCCCTTAACCGACAAACAGGATGCACAACCAAAAATGCAATCCCCAAATATATGATTATTCATTCTAAACTGTAATGCAGTTCAGGCCATGAACATACATCAACTACAGAAAACAAAAATCATTGCAGAATTGGCAAAAATCTACATCCCTGATGATAAGCTCATTCAAGGAAAAAAAGATTTTGGTTTAATTTTAATATAGCTGGACATTAATACACAGCTATATGAAGAATAAATCAACAACACAGCATATATCAATACTCCAGTGGACTGTAAGATCACTCACAGAAAATAAGCTAAATGAACTAATATCTTTTATGAATAACAATGCCATTAATATTGCTTGATTCCAGGAAACTCATTTAACCCAAAATCAACAAATTAAGTCTCTGGGATATACTATCCTCAGAAAGGATAGATCTTCAGAGAGAAAAGGAGGTGGGGTAGCTTTATTAGTTAAAAATAATATAAAATTTTATTGCATCAACTTTACATATTTTGCAAATGATTTTGATGCAATTGGTATCCGCGTTTGGCTGAATAATTTAAAAAACTACATAATAGGTTTTTATAACCCTAATGGCCAAACTACAGATGCCAAGGATTTCTTTAATTATATAAATAATTCTAATATGTTAAAAAATATCATTATTTGTAGAGATTTCAATGCCCACAGCCTTTTGTGGGGGAACAAACCAGCAAGTAAAGCTGGTAAATTCATTGAGCACATGACTTCAAATAATAATGAATTAGCTGTTGCTACCCCTCCAAACCTGAATACATATTTCAACCCCAAAAGTGGCAGATTCTCCACAATTGACCTACAAATTGTGTCATTAAATTTTTTGAATAAAATTTACATAAATAAAACAGATAGTCTATGTACTGACCACTTTGCTATAGTTTGCTCCCTAAATGAACCTGCTGAAACTTTATCTCATACCTCCAAATATATCAACACTAAAGCAAATTGGTCTATGTTCGAAAATAAGCTAAATGATGAAATTACAAGTTTCACCCAAATTTCATGCATTTCTAACACAACAGTTGACAAACATGCTGAAGCCTTGACATCTTTACTAATAAATACAGCTAATCATGCTATCCCTAGGACAACACCTAAGAAAACATTCCCTAAACAAATTCCTAAAGCATGGTGGACAAAGGAGTGCCTAAAGAAATGGATGATAGAAAAAGGCAGCTAGGAAATAATTCATAAAAAAAACATCACCTACTACATATTTAAAAAAAATAAAAGCAAAATCGAATCTAAAAAGGACTATAATAGATGCAAAATATAAATACTGGAATAATTTTGCAAATCATCTCTTCAGAGAAACACATGAGCCAATTATACATAAAGTCATAAGCCACATCTGTGGGAAAAAGACTTCCCCCAACCCACTCCTGTATGAGCTTATACATAATAAAACCCATTATGACAATGATAATGAAAAAGCTAACCTATTTGCAACTCTTTTTGTTAATAAGCTAACATCAAATAATCAAAGCAAACTGTCCCCATTTCCTATGAACCCAAGTTACCAACCACGCCCAGGATCCGAGTACATAACTAATCCATTTTCAATCCAGGAATTGAATAAAGCAATACATCATATTAGAACCAAAAATAGCAGCAGCTATGACACTATACTCCCTACATGGATAAAGAATCTCACACGTTCATACAAACAAGAACTGCTAAATTGTTATAATCACGCTTGGGCATCTTCTATGTTCCCCAATATATGGAAATGTTCGTCCCTCCTACCAATCCTAAAGAAAAATAAACCCAAAGATAACCCTGAGTATTATAGGCCCATAATGATTACTCCTGTGATGGTGAAAATAATGGAGAAAATGATCTATCACAGACTCCTCTGGTTTGTTGGAAAAAATAATATGATCCCTCACACTCAAACTGGATTCAGGAAACACCACTCCTCAACAGATGCTTTCATTTTGCTAACAAATGCAATAAATGAATCTCTCTAAAAAAAATAATGTCCTAGTTGCAGCTTTCCTAGATTTTGAAGGGGCATATGACAATGTGAACCACCAAATCATTTTAAACAAACTTGCAAACCCTTGAGTACACCCTAAGCTAGTATCTTTTATTAAATCCTTCATAGAAGTGCGAAGTTTCATCGTTTGTGTTGGTTCAGCCTCTTCAGCCCCAAAAGACAATAACCAAAGGCCTACCTCAGGGAGCAGTCCTCAGTTGCCTCCTATTTGCCCTATATCTCTGGGACATGAACCTACCCCACACGAATCTACAATATGCTGATGATCTGGTGCTATGGTCATGTGGCAACACCTTTCAGGTAGCACAGTCAAATCTTCAAAAGTCTCTTTTATAGTTTGAAAAATTCTCTCAACATTCAGATTTACCCATTGCACCCACCAAGTCCAAAATAATCTAATTTCACCGGAAGCGAAACCATGTTAATGCCCAACTAACTCTAAATAAAACAACTATTTCAGAAGATAATCATATTAATTACCTAGGTCTCATGCTTGGCCAAAAACTTAATTTCCACCTCCACATTTCAAGAACAATAAAAAAATGCTATAGAAAAACAAATATACTAAAAAGACTTCTTTCCTCACCCTGGGACTGTAAGCAGAAAACCTTACTCCAGTTTTATAAATCACATATAAGACCCCATATTGACTATGGGCTCATCTGTAATGGGCTCAGTTTTCAAAAACCTCAAAATTTTCCAATTAAAGTTACCCAAGTAAAAATAAAACCACCCAAAATATGTACCCAAAATATGAACCTGAAAAATTCAAGTAACCTACAGATCGAGCAAGACTTAAGCATTCAATTTGACATAGTGAAACAAATGTAGCTAATTCAAACATACATTGTAAGGATCTTTCCCACAGAAAATCTAATAAATAAATCCGCCTTTGTGTCACCAATGTATGCAATAAATATCAATTTGACCAAATCTTACATGACAGGTAACTAACAATGTAATTTAAATCTTAAGAGCTTGAAATACCAAACCATCAAGAGATGGTAGAATTTATTATACAAAAAAATAGTCACTCGAGATACAAAATATCTTTGTATAATCTAATTGCATTGTTCTGAAAGCTAAGTTTAGAACTATGTATCTCAATGTAATTAAATCGTATTGTCCTTTAACAACTTTCACAGAAATAAATTATAAGCCTTCTGGAAACTGAGTGACACCTCGCTAGCAAAAAGCTACAGTGTAAAACTTTGTTTTGTTATGAAAAATTCCAAAGTGATATCTTAAAAGTTATAAATTGTAATTAAAGTTACAATGTAAAACTTTGTTTTGTTAGAAAGATTCCAAAGTGATATCTTAAAAGTCATAAACTTTAATTAAACCCAAGTAGCCCATTGGCATATCACAACCCAATAGTAATATAGGACAAATAGTGGAACCAATAGAATCTGTAAGATATACTTGTTAGTAACGCCCGAACGTAACCTCTGGCGAAATTGGAAGAGTAGATAGCTAGAACTTAGCAATTTTCGCAGAAGTCTTACAGGAGTCTAGCCTAGGAGAGACTACTATGAATTTCTTGTGAAGCGTATTAAGTGAATTTATTTGCAGTCTATTTTGAATAAACTTTTGAGAAAACTTATTATCGGTGAATTAACTTTTGAGTTGTATCACCACAAACATCAGTTTTGTATTAGTGTATTGTACTGCAACGTGTCTTTGATATTACCACCAAACTCTGTAACGATTATGTGAGTACTAATAAATGCATTACTTTCTTATTTTATTCTCTCTATGTT
Organism: Artemia sp. Qi Xiang Cuo; assembly: GCF_049724085.1. NCBI lineage: Eukaryota > Metazoa > Arthropoda > Branchiopoda > Anostraca > Artemiidae > Artemia > Artemia sp. Qi Xiang Cuo. The sequence goes on along the minus strand of NC_142799.1, from coordinate 45,463,254 downwards.
AGTAATTCTCAAAATAGTTAGTCCTTGTGGCTCCACTCGCTCTCAAGGGAACCAGAAACCTTTCAATCTGATTTCGACTCAGTATGGCCATTAATGCAAGCTCCCCATTTGAACCGCTAATTTAAGCTCCCCGCACACGAAGTTCCGCCACCACTCAGGTATGCCACTCGCGAACCGTCAACTAAGAACCGTCAACTAAGAGTTTAACTGAATTTCTCCATTGAATTAATTATTTGAAATTTCTCATATGAGGAAACACCAGAAAATATAAGAACAAACAACTTTTTTATTAATCCCCCCCCCCCATTAGAATTGGCGCGGCCGGTTTAAAGGAGCAAAACACAAGGACAAAATCTTCTACAAAAAAAGATTATTGAGAAATATTAGGCATAGAGAAAGTGCAATATTTTTGTGCATGCTTTGAAGTGCAATATTTTGTGCATGCTTTGAAGTGCAATATTTTGTTACGCCTAAGTCCCCTTAAATAGTAACAAAAAAATATAATTTGGAAGTGTCAAATTTGTGTTATATCAAAAAGAAAAACCAGTGCCGAATTTTAATTTATTTTGAAAAACAACCAAAATGTCTTTAGATCAAAACGAACAATTGTTAAAACGAAAACTCATTGCCAAAACAGTGGAAATTTCAAAATCCCTTCCTTCATATAATGGTGATTCAGATATAGATGAATTTATTATCCAATTGAACCAATTTGTAGAATTAACTCTAACGGACTTAAAATCATTAGTAGGAATGTTATTAATGAGACTTAAGGGGCAAGCACTAACATTCTTAAAACAAATAGAAAATACAATAGGGGAAGACAACAACCTCCCAATAAACTGAATAGAAAAATTGCTAAAAGCGTTCCAAGAAAGATTTGTTGAAACTAGTTCAACACACAAATTAAAGCACGGAACTGTATGTTTCGATGAAACTCAAAATGTTAGAAAATATCTGCACAAAGTAATGGTATCTATTGAAGCTAAGTACGGAAAAGAATCAGGTCCTTTATACGATAAAATTGTACTAAATGCTTTCATGCAAGGACTGAGCCCAAAACTGTATCGAATGATAATATCAAAACATATCTAAACATTAGAGCAAGAAATTCAGGAGGTAGAGAGAATGATTTAAATTGACTCGATTGTGGCAAATCATAATAAGTCAAGAATACATAATGTAGAAAGTACAACTCCGGGATTATCACGAGGAAGTTTCCCGGCATTTCTCTCGAGAGATAACTCACCCAAAACGAACAGCAGTAGATCTCCAATCCCTACCAGACAAAGAATTGTACGTTTCGTACCCACACATACGACAAAATGCGTACAAAACCCACCAATTATATGCTATGCATGTAATAAACAAGGACATATCGCCAGGGAACGCCGTACTAGAAACAAATATACACCAGCAACCCCCAGTTTTAATTACCGTTTGTTCGGGAGAACAAACTCAAATGCCAATGGGTCAGGAAGTTATAGAAGTAACCCCCCGCGTTTCCCATCGTTCCGCAATCCCTACCAACAAGGATTTGCGTATACAAATCCTTCCCCCGACCGACAAAATAATTATCGGTTCCCCAACTCAAATACGCGACAAAACATGTACCAATTTAGTTCACGGACGGTGTATCCAACTAGGTTCAACAGGAATACAAGCGACAACAGAAGATATTTTTTCCCGACAGGAAATGAAAGAAATTTTTCGGGAAACGAAAGAAATTTTTCGTCAATACAAAATGAACAAATGCCGCGAACCTTCGGCACAAGAAATCCTAACCCAGGCAACTATACGTGGCAACCAAGACAATCAAATGTCAATCAACTTGGAACATCCCTAACAAGTGAAATTCCCACCGAACCCCAATGTCAAATACCAACTTATCAGATAAGCGCACAGGGAAACAAAACAGGCCCCCAAGAAAATTAACTGGGACCTTCAAGGCCAGTATTTTTTATAAGTTCCTCCCAGTAATTGTACCTTCTTTGAGTGACGGTAATGACATATTACCTATACTAAATTATTTTAGTGTTGCGAGTATTAGTTTCAAAGCGTTAATAGATTCCGGTGCGTCAGATAACATAATAAACTCGAATGTATTTAATAGACTACCAGCATATATTAAGCGACGGAAAAATTTTAATATTCCCAATTTAACTAGTGTCACGGGACATTGACTGGAAGCGATGGGCTCCATACGTCTAGATATGACAAAAGATAATAGAATCTTCCCTACGAACTTCATAATATGCAAGAATTTCCCATATGAGGCTATAATCGGTGCAAATTTTTTAAAATCTAATAAAGTGTTATTAGATATAGCAAATAACAGACTCGTGTATCCATACAGTCCTATTCTCCAGCGCGTGGAGAGATGGGGTACAGAGGACAATATAATAAAGTCTTTTGTGCACCATCTCTCGTCCTGTGGGAGAAAAACAAGCTGCAAATGGATTGAGTCAATAAAAGAAAAGATAGGGAAAATGCAGGAGTATAGACAAACAGAAATAAAGAAAATAGCTGAACTATGGAACGAAATAATAAATCCAAGTACTGTCCCCCTTACAATCAACGCCAAAAGCGGAAGACTTGACGCAACTAAGCGCCAATCTTAACTTAATAGAAAATAACCCGGAAGAAAAATACTATGGATTCGCGGTGCGTAAGACAAAAATCCCCCCAAAAACGATGCAGAGTTCAAATCTCACAAATGGTCACCCCTGTAAATGACAATTCCGAAATTTGGTTTGCATCCCCGTGTAAAGAAATCCCAGAAAATCTGTTTTGTGAAGAACAGATCATTTCATATGAGAAAGGAGAAGGTTTTATTTGGTTGACTAACACACATGAAAACGATACGGTTACATTAAAAAAGGGAACATATCTCATTGAAATACAAGTGATTTCTGAGCACGAGCTAAACAAGGGGAAAAACTCCAAGAATAAATTAGTTAATAGTATTGGTGTCAGTAATCCAAAGAATACGTACCCACTAAGAAGATCCCAATTTTTGGAAAAATTCAAATTAGACCATATTCAAGATACACAATTAAAAGAGAAATTATTTGAATTGCTCTGGAATTTTAGAGATATTTTTTCCACATGTGAGGAAGATATTGGATTGATACCGTTCTATGAACATTCTATCCAAACCACAGGGTTGCCTGTAGCTAAACATTCCTATTGCATCCCTCATCCCTACAAAGATTGGTTAAAATATAAAATCCGCGAATTAGAAAGAAGCAATATTATACGGCCAAGTATAAGCCCATATTCAGCCCCCGTTATACTAGTGCCAAAAAAGAACAAGGACCTAAGGCTTGTAGTAGACTATAGAACCTTAAATAAGCAGGTAGTTAGTGACAAATTTCCCCTGCCCCGAATTGATGAAATTCTAGACTCCATTTCAACCAAAAATAAAATTTTTACATCTCTTTACCTTACGCAAGGTTATCATCAGATTAAGATAGCAGACAATTACGTCTATAAAACGGCCTTTTCGCCGATGGAATGTGGTTCTTATGAATATTTAAGAGTACCCTTCGGACTCAAAACTAGCCCAAGTGCACTGTGTAGGCCTCTATTACACTTACTACGAGGTATCCAAAACATTATCCATTTTGTGGATGACTTAATCTGCGTGGGAGAAACCCCAGAGGACCATATAAACATATTTTCCAAATTTTTTGAAAAATTCAGAGAGGATAATCTAAAATGTAGACCTGAAAAGGTAAATCTATTTCAATACGAATTAAAATTCTTGGGAATGATAGTGGCCCAAGGCCAAATATCGCCGAACCCTGAGAAAATAAAATGTGTAGAAAATCTCAAACCTCCGAAAACTATAAAAGCAATTGCCAGCAATTATTGGTTTAACCAGTTACTTTAGGAAATTTATATGCCACTACGCACAAATCGCAAAACCCCTGACAGATCTAACTAAAGGGACCTCCCAAAATATGACCTGGTCGCAGGAAGCTCAAACTTCCTTGGACACTCTCAAGAAAGCTCTTACTTCTGAACCAATTTTGTCTTTGCCAGACTTTGAAAAGGGACAATTTGTGGTTACTACCGATGCTTCAGGTCTAGGCATCGGTGCAATCCTTTCCCAATTAATCCCCGTGGAAAACAACCCCGAACCCCTACATGAACCCCCTCGGTATATAGAGAAGGTCATATGCTATTCAAGCAGAACTTTAACCAAAGGTAAAAGAAGTTATTCAGCAACAAACTTGGAATTACTATCTATAATCTACCATTTATAAAAGTTCACACATGATTTAATAGACTGAAAATTTAAGTTGTTCTCAGACAATAAAAGCTTACAGTACCTAAGAACATTCAAAATTCCAACCGGAATCTTACCTAGATGGATAATGAAAATTTAAGATCTGGATTACGAATTTGAACATGTGACCGGTAAATAAAATGCCCCTTGCGATTTCCTGAGTAGATACCCTGAGAATAACTCCTCAGAAAATGAAACTAAACAAATAAATGCCATGAATCCCAGTAAACGAAAACACAAGAAGAATAAACCTAAAATCCTAACAGAAGAAAACGAAATTACTCGTAGCCCCTTATCCCTAGCTAACATTAAAAGAAACCAAGTTAAGGATGAAATGTGTTTGACTCTCATTAGTTATTTTGTGAATTCTGATAATCTCCCTGATAAGTACAAAGCCCTGAGACGGGAAATAGACAATTTTTATTACGATTTGGACGAGGAAATCCTTTGCAGAATAGTCCCAGGCAAAACAAATAGAAATCAAACTTTAATTATCCCTGTACTACCCCAAAGCTTAATAATATCTGCCTTTGAGTACTTCCATTCTGATACAGGCGGACATTTAGGAATAGCTAAAACATTTCACAAGTTAAAACAATATTTTTATGTACCGTCAGCGTTAACAAAACTTAAGGATTTTATAAATACATGTGAAGCGTGTAATTTAAGGAAAAATCCCCAAACGTACCCTAATCCCCCGATGGGAAGAGTGCCAGTAGCAAGGTTCCCTTTCGATATCGTTTCATTTGATTTATATGGAACGAGTGGAGGATTACCTGTTTCTAATAGAGGTCATACTTGCGTTCTTTCAATAATAGACCATTTTACCGGCTTCACTTTTACCAAATCATTAAAAAATCAAGGCGCATATGCCACAAGTAAAGCGTTAGCAAAAATATTTTTAAAATTTGGTGTTCCTCACCAAGTTATTAGTGACAACGGAACTAACTTCGTCTCTAAAGTAACAAAAGATCTGATCGGTTTCCTTAAAATAGAAAAATTATTAACCTCCCCCTACCATCCCCAAGCTAATGGAAAAATAGAAAATAGGCACAAAATATTTTCCAATGCTTTGAGTATTTATACAAAGGACAATCGAAACGATTGGGACCTATATCTACCTTACTTAACCATTTTAATTAATACCGCTTATTCAGAAACAACTAAAGAGAATCCATTTTTTCTTTTGTTCGGACGCGATTTTAAAATACCTTATCAAGAAATTATAGAATCAAGACAGTATTACAATAACACAGAGAACTATAAGCAAGATTTTATAAATAGGATGAGAAAAACCTTTAAAATAGCTAGACAAGAGTTAGAAAAATTTAAGATGAACCAAGAGTTAAGAAACGAGTCCAAAACCAAAGGAAACATAACTTTTAAAGTAGGAGATTGTGTATATCTAAAAAATGAGACAAAGCTAGAAGGATAAAAACTTTCCAATAAATATTCAGGACCCTACAGAATAATAAAAAAATATGACAATGATTTTACTTTTAAAATGATAAACCCAGATAGCAGGAGAATATATAAGGCACATGTTAGCCGTATAAAGGAAGCCAAGTATCCAGTTAAGTGGGCACCCAAACCCTCATCTTCAGATTCATCAAACGCGGAAAATGAGTTCCCTAAGTCGAGGCTATCCGAATTAAAACCCTTCAATCTTAAACAAAACTATTTCGAGAATCATAGCGACGAGGAAGATTTTGAGGAATTTTTGGCCATGAAAAATCTAGTCATCCCTAAAAGAAAATCCTTAATACCTGTACCAATAAGAACACCAAAAAGCCCAAAGAGTTCATCTTCAGAAAGCTCGGAGGAAGAATTAGATTATACGGTGTCCCCAAAGACCCAATTTTTCTCCGATAGAATTTCAACCCCATGTCCCCCCAAAAGATTTCCTGATGACATGGTATCCCCAGCAACCCCAATAGAAAGACCCCTGTCAATACAAAATGAATTAAACCAATCTGTAGAAACCCCGGGTGCAAAAATAAGGAAAAGTCTACCCAGGTATACAAATAAGGGAAATACAAAAAGTTTGAGAGAACCCACGGATATGATAAATTATCCGATAAAACCAAGACAAAGTACCTTGCCTTGGACCCAGGAACACCCTGAGGATGAAAACCTGGGACAATACCATCACATAACGGTATCCAAGGTAAAGCCCAAGGAATCTCACTCCTGGAAGCAGACCCTGCTGCAAAATATACCCCACCCCGCAGAAGACATGGCATTCAAGAAATGGAGACATTCTCCAAAAATATTTGACTCCTTCCAGAGTTCCTAAGAATCTTCTAACTCCCCCGAAAAAGGACTTCTGCGTTAGGAAATGGAAAAAAACCCTCTACCTCAAAAGGAGATGAAATATATGAAACAAGGGCAGGTGAGACTCCGAAATTACAAAGGACCACCCCAGAAGGCTCTAATGATGAATCCTCAGGAACTAGTACTACTGAATCTAACGATGAGCCCCAAGACACACAAACAAAAAAACCAATTTCGGCTGCAGCACAAGCGAAACAAGCTAAGGGAAAGGGTCAAAAATTTCTATTAAAACTATACAAGAAATTAGACCTAATCTCTATGGGAAAGTCAAAAAAGAATAAAACGCAGAGACTGAACAGGAAGTTACCACGAAATCTGGCAGAATAAGTAAAAAACTAGATAAATGTCTAGGGACCAGGTTCCCCCCCAAAAAAACTCATAAAATAATTTTACATGAAAACGAGCAGCTTGAAAAAAACCCCTTAAAAACAAGAGCATATGAATAAGACATTACAATGAAAGCCACCCCTAAAAGGTCGAAAGAAGTTAATAGTCAATTTTTCCAGATAAACTGAATTTCGGCTTGATAAAAAACCCCGAAAATAGAGGAAGAACAAGAATCGTTCAAACCCTCCTCCAAAAAGAAAAATAACTAGTGCAACCCCGTTACAGACATAACAAATATGGATCAGCTATTTCAAATACGATCGAAACTCTTAGAAGCTTCGTCACAATTGATAAAAGAAAAACTAAAAATTGAGAACATGATAGAAACCATACTTAAATCTCTTAGTAAAGTTAAAGCATCCCAAGAAAAAACAAGAAAATAAATGAGATCTTAGTAACTAAACAAATGGATAAATTAATTGAGACCCAGTTTATGGAAGTTAAGGAACAGACCGCCAAAATCCAGAGTGAAATGGAATCAATAAGCGACGTCACGCTTGTCAAAGGATATAATTATCCCGACAAAATCCTCAAATTACAAGTATTATACGATAAAATGCAGGAAATTGGTAAAAAAGTACAAGATTATAGAAATAGTACTGTTCTATCCGCAATAATGGCGACACAAGAATTCCTGGCACCCCAACGAGCGAAGATCTTAGACTTGCAACATAAATACGACCACTTACAAGCACAGAAAGAAATAATTAAACTGCAACAGGACAGCTTAGAGAAACAACTGAAGGAGAATCATTCAGAAATTACCAGGGAACTACAAAAACAAAGAAATTTCTGCTCAAGCTTAGAGAAGATGGTTGCAACATACCTTACAGTTGAAATTGACCTACCCATCAGTCCGCATTTTGAAAATCTTATTGCTAACAATTACAACGAAGGACAGTCACAACCCGTGTATTTTGCAATCCCAATCCAAGCCTGCCATAATATAAAACCCCAAGTGGAAACTATTCAACAGGTTCCTCCAACGGATAATAACATAGCGGACCCAGTACCCCGACGCCCAAGAGAATGTTACTACGGGCCAAAATTTCTCAGAAGTCTCTGAACCACAAGGAACACCCAAAACACAACCATCACCAGAATATACGGAAAACTAAGGAATATCAAACATGGGAATTAATTGAACTCAAAAGAAAGAGGTAAAAATCCCTTTCTCGTTAAAAAAAAAATTTATGCAGTAAAGTGGTTACAATTTATAGAATATAATGTTTAGCGATAAAATATGGCGAATAATCTAATAATCGAGCGAAAAAACTCGTTAAACTAGATAACTATATTTTTGCTAGCCAGAATATAGTATTTCCCTAATCAAAGAAAAAAATAAATATATATCACAAATTCAGTCGAAAAGGAGAAAGTTTTGTAGACAGCCGTCCTAGCTTTACCTGCCTCGGGTAGCCCCCGGAGTAGGTGATCATGAGGATTACTGGGGATCGCTTGGCATGCAATTGAATTCAGTGCATGAGGATCAATGCCATGTTCTGGGTTCGATTGTATGTCAATCCATAATCCCAAACCACGATAATTCAAAAATTATTTTTAATTTTAATGAAGTATTCGGATCGGCGCTTGAATACTCAACTTGGCAACCGATCTGGGGAGCCTTCGGTGTGTCGAGCCTCCAAAGGCTTGATTGTATGTATTTGGATGTTCGATAAGCTGAGGGTTTCTTAAGGATAAATTCTACCTTTTCTGAAATCAATTTTATGGGATATTTTATTCAAAAAAACATCATGCCAACGACATAGTCAAAAACGGAATTCAAGAATGTACCAAAATTAATCACAAGAAAAGATGACCGGAAATAACCACCACCCCAACTTGCCGTAAAAGTTATAAAATACCAGACAATCTAAAATATTCATTCGCAAAAAAATATATATGCGAGGTGTTATCGCATTAATCACCCGACTGAGAAACAGGTAATTAGAAAAACATGTAATTAGCGGTAATGTAATGATCAAGCATTTATATATATATATATATATATATATATATATATATATATATATATATATATATATATATATATATATATATATATATATATATATATATATATATATATATATATATATATATATATATATATATATATATATATATATATATATATATATAAGGGTAGTAACGATGCGAGGCATGATTTACCTGCATATAGGGATATAATAATTAACCGAATCATAAATATAGGGTTTCTGTCAATCTAAATAACAGAAGCAGGCCTGATTAATCTTTCAAAACTATCAAAATTAAAATTATCAAAAGAAAACCACCCTTTATCAACAAAATAAAAAAGAAAAGGTCCTTTTGAGGCTATAAATAAATTCAATTAGTTAAGGAAACCCTGCAAATCACTAAGAAAAAATAAATTCCCTTTTCGCAATTTTTACTAAACAAATACCACTTCGATCAATGTTAAAAATTACTTATGCAATTCGAGTAACCCTATCTAAAGCGTTGATATGATAGTAAATTAACATCCGTAATTCCAAACGTAGTTGAAACCACTAAGATTTATAGTAGTATAGTCGGATCACCTAAGCATAATGTCCTCGGGTTAAGCTGCTTTCACTTTTCATCTTTTTATTAACAAGAAAAATAATTGACCCATCTACCGTTGCGTACTCTGAGCTGATAGCATACCTATAATTAATAGACCGCTCGCCTAAGAACTAAAAATTAACTTACCATACCAAATGTTACTGAAATACCAAAAAAAACACACGACGTCAACCCCTGCGGCAAAAAATTGGCCCTCCTTCTAAAACAACGCCAACCCTAGCGGCAAAAAATTGGCCCTGGTAAAAATGAGGAGATCGGAAGATATAGTCTGATCTCAAAAGTTGATATCTTCAATATATCTTCATCCATATACTTGATTGTATATTGATTATAGATTGGTGTGGTATAAGCCAAAATAAGAAAATAATATACAATTCCGTTTCAAAACCTAAATGAACAAAGAAAATTAATTGCTAGAGAATTGTGGAATTTAAAACGCCGATCTTGGTGCATAAATTTTGATCTATAGAAATAGGGATAAATCTTAATAGAAAGCATATCCACGAGTACAAACAAAACCTCGTGGGCAGCGTAAGTCTTAAGTCATAAAAATAGGCCCCACAAATATTTAAGACATAGAAAAACCTAAAAAGAAAATTTTAATGGCCTAGCCTGTTGACAAATTCGGTTAAGTGAATTCCTTTTGTGGCATAGTTGAATGCTAATTAACATATCCTTATTTCAAGTGTGACAAGCACCATAAAGAAATTATTTCGACAAACTACCCCTGTAATATATAAATTAATCACGTATCATTCGTGCAGTTTAAACAGTTTAAAAGACAAGATAAACCTTCTTAAAAACAAAAAAATACGTATAATCAGTTAATAAAATTATAAGATATCGTACCTGTGAATCGCAAATAAGACAAAACTAAAGCGAAAAAAAAGGACAGATAATGATTAATTTTTTCAACTCTCGATGGCCCTCTATCGACGAAGTATTTTGCTATCAAAAATCGTAGTACCGTAAACTAAATTTGCAACCAACGTATAAGCTAATTAAACCAGTAATTGTATCATCGCTAGCAAAAACAATGGAACAGCTACATCCGCTAAGCAGAGGGCAAAATAATCTGAAAAAAATGTTTGCTATTGTATCAATAATTTTAGCCGAAATCACCTTAAAATGAACGGTAGCGATGAAAAGGAGAACCGTGCAACTAAAATAACAAGGAGCTACCATAAGAAAATATGAATAAACAAAAAAAACTTTCTAGGCCAGAAGGTTACCTAATTTTCAGGGTAATTACAAGCCTATAAGTCAGATGCAAGATTCGCCTCAATTAAGACCATTTGCCTACAATCCAGGAATCAGTTGTATGTTATATATATATGTAAAATACGCACTTTACTGAAATGACTTTCCAAAAAAGCTAAAAGCATAAAACCAATTATTTGATTCCTAAAATATCGTAATTTGCGAATAAAGAAAATGAACACAATATTTAAAGAAAATAACAAAAGGCAATGTGTATCGCTAGGCTAATGTCTCTTTGGCAATAGCAGATATTATTCTGCTTCGAACAGTAAATAATAAGCCTCAAAGAAGAGCATCCGCTAAAATTTGAAAAACCCGTTTGTTAACTGGAACATAGTTAACCGTAAGAAATAGGCAAGTTTTAGCCTAACTCTCGAGAAATTGCAAACATAGCATTCCTTTTGCAAAAATGAAAGAAAATGAGACTAATATAATCCTTCCTATATACAGGCTAATAGCCAGAATTATTCGCAAATCAATTAATGCAAGAATTAACCAACTAATGTAAAAAGAAGAAAATTCTTCCAAAAATTATCGTGAATCATAAATGCACCTATGACAAGACAGTGTTCAATAGTTTTTACTAACCTTATAAACCAGTCACGGCCTTAGGTCCCTGCTAGTCCTTATCCCCCCCCCATTAAGAAATATAGCATATTAAACCACATGTTATTCACAAAAGTCAAGCTTTGCGAAAGCACGGTATTCAAGAGTTCAAAAAATACGCATTCACTAATGAGCATATGTGTTTACCTAAAATTAATAAAATGAAACGAACATTTATACGAAGTATGAATAACTAAAGGGTAATTTCTAATGTAATCAAGCGAAAGCTGAAGCCATAAAAGAGAGTAAGTGAATAGGTTCCAACAGCTGTGAGGTGCTTTTGCCCTTTGTTCAGAAACATGTTTCAAAGACCCTACATCAGAAGATAGAATAAAGCTAAATTTTCGAACTTTCTCCTTAAATCAAGCTCCTATAGAAGGCTAACCTAGTAAAGACTATCGCGATAGAATACCAAAGAAAAGGAATTACAGATACTATAGGTAGTATTCTAATCAAATTTATGAGCCCCCCCCTAGTCGCGTGGCACTTTAGTGCGGCGCCTTCATTGCATCAAACGTAAATATATTTTAATTTTCATTTATGAAATATAAAGGAATTAAGTTTATATACCTTATGATAAACCACAAAACTTTTAGGTAATACCGCGCCGGATAATAAATATCTCTACCACGTGGCGTTAACTCCGCCATGGGAGAAGAAAAAGTTGACACCTTGAAAGTAAATGAGTTAAACTTCAACTCACTTAACTCCCGTTAATTAATCATGTACAAAACTGAAGAAAATAAGTAAATAGGTACTTTAGTCGCAGTAGTCAAAGCTAAACAAAATGTAAGGATAAATGAAAATCAGTTATCGCATTGATTAAAATATGCTAACGAACAATATAATACAACCCTTTACTCAACTACTTAAGCTCAAAAACCCACTCAAACCATGTAAAAGATACTTTTAGCTAAAAATCAGTAGTAGTAGTAGTTTTATTTTAAAGAACTTCTCGAAAAACCCACTCAAACCGTGTGAAACATACTTTTAGCTAAAAATCAGTAGTGATACCCCTCACACTTCGAAGATAACAACAAAAATTTTTTTCTCTCCTCTCGACAATTAATAAAAACTCAGTATACATGGCAATTCTAATTCACAAAAGTAAGATAAAGTAATAGTCAGTGAACAACCCCATGAAATACTTTGAAAATGGTATAGAAGGAAAAACTCAAATATCCATATGACATACAATAGTGAAAACGAATGAACTCCCAAGCATAGGAGGTTAGAACCAAGGATGGGCATGGTGTGTATTGTCCCACCATGCAATCACTTGACTTTCACCCTCTGTTGAGAAAAAGTTACGTGGATACGAGACTTGATTGCACAACAAGACGTTGCTTGGCGAGTACTACAACTGCCCGTTCGCCAAGCTTCTTAAACAAATGGACCCCCAATCGTGGGAAGCGGTGGCCACAGGGGAATGGCAATGGTGTCATTGTTATCCCATCCATTACCATTTGGCCCTGGCTCTCTATGATTAACAACTATAAGGATACCAATAGCGATTACGCAACAAGGAAATAAGTGACAAATGGATAGACCCTCAGTCGTGGGAAGCTTTGGGCAACCAGGTGGAAGTCGTGCGTACCATCCCTCTTCCCCCTGATTGGTCTCGGTCTCTCTATGAGAAGCTACTACCCAACTAGGAAGTAAATGATGAATAATAAGGAGCTAACAATTACAGTTAAATTAAACGACCTTACATCGGGGGGACCCGTTGGTCAACTGTTGTGACCTGTGGTGCGTTTTATTCCATTGGTCATGAGACTTGGCTATAGGACTCTCATGAGGAAAATCAACTAATCTCCCTATAAAAATGTGACCCGCAAAAACTACCCCTCATTACCCCTGCCATTAGCAGAAGATGTGATAACACAAGTGACTGTACGGGAATATGCGATTAAAATGGAAAGGAAGTCAGATACCTGGGAGGTGCTTAGGTTCCGTGTTTTTCACTGTTGATCATTTCAGGGAGGGGCACGTAGCTTGGTATTTCTTACGAAGATCAACTCAAACAGGAAAAAGGAACCCAAGGATACCAATGAAGGTTAAATACCATAAATTAGAAAGACCAAGTAAACAGCTACATGTTACAAACAATCATCAAATTGAAAGCGGCTAACCATTCCATTATTATACCTTAAATTACTACGACCATTTTGAGAATAGATTACTAATAAGTAATCATTGATTTCATAATCACTAATAGATTTTATATAAGAACATATTTACAGATACGATACGTGAGTAGCCTTCAACCACTGGTTAAGGGAAACGCTGAAACAGGCAACTATATGGTATGTTGCTTATATTAATCCCAAGTCTAGCAGAATAAATAAAAACAAAGAAGTAACCATGATAAAATACCAAAGCCATCAACAATTAAATAATCGTAGACTAGAAAATGTAATCTCTTGGAACCTTAAGAAAACACATAGTGTAGACAACATCGATGATCCATTAAGAGAATTGGGACATTTAGATAATTTGATAAAAGAAGAGGAACTTATCAGAGCAGCAGAAAATCTCGACTGTCCAAAACTTTATTATCTTCTGAAATCTCGAGGGACGATCTTAGAACAAAGAATGATCCTAAGATTAACGGCAAGCTTAGTTCATTATAATTTTAGTGCGGGGGCAATGACAAGGAAACACGAATACACTAGGATAAATACCAACCTGGCCTTCCAAATTTTAATACAAAATGTTCCAGAAACAAAATATAGCTTATTGTCTGACTATTTCGCGGAAAACATTTGGTAATTTTAAGATGATAACAATATAACTAGCGCTTGGCCCATTAAATTTTTTTCTGTATTAATACACCAAGGACATATGTTAAAAGGGGAAAGCTTCCTTAAGGCCTTATATGTTAACTGTGGAAATAATGCGTATCTAAATCCAATAAAACCTTCAACGGGATCCGCAATTTTTCAAGTTACCCCAAAAGACTATAAAGACATAAAGTAAATAACCATGAATCTTTTCCACGAAGACAAAAATTTTGGAAGGAAAATATTCACTGGCTTAGACGTAATCGTGTGTTAGCAACTATGCTGCTGCCAATCACACGCAAACTTAAGTTTTCCCATAGTGAAAATAGTAGATGACCCATTGTCCTTATCTCAGTTGTGCCGGAAAGTCATTCGACAAAATATGCGAAGGAATGACATAATGGCCACACTGGAGGGCCTGCACCTCCCAAACCAGTTATTAGTGTATTTAATGTACTTAAATATACCTGAAAGCGAAAAAAATAATGTAACATTTGAACTCAGGTTTCTCAGCTCAAATGTTTCGTCATGGGAAAATTATCGACTTCTCGATATGCTTATATTTTCAAGTTCAAAGTCGGCACTGCCGGATGATGCACCCATATTGAAATTAAAACCCAAAAGTAGTGGAAGAAACTGTATATATAAATAACATCGTCAAAATGAATGATAAAAGAACCCTCTAATATTACCTGAAGTATTATAACTATGCAAATCGATTATTATCACAATTTAAAAAGTGCATTATAAACTAGTATTGTATTAATATTTATATAACTATGAGTTAGAGTGAATGTCGCGAGATCTAAATACATTATTAAAATATTAACAAAAAAAGGTAGTTTCTCGAAAGTCTCTATACTTTTAAGCCTATAAACCGACCGCGACCTCGTTAAAATAGAGTATGGGACTTTAGGGAATCGAATTATGTTCGACTACACAAATAACCAGGTGCAAGGTGGCACCGGTGAAAAAGTAGTTCAACTTCGACCTGAAGTTACCTTGTTTTCTGTTCACAGTATATATTCATTATTGGTTAATATGGAGCTATAGATGACTCGAATTATGTCGAACGAATAAGTACCCGATGTATGAAAAATGCCGGTGAAAAGGTAGTTTGACCTCGACCTAGAGTGTACCATGATCATAACTAATCTTGAAAAAAAATGGTATTTTTTCAAACTCTATAAAATATATTTGCATATCTTTAAAACCCTATAAATTGGGATTGAGCAAAGTTGTGAAGCTGAAAAAAATTTTGTTGTACTTCATTCAAGCAGAAGATCTATTTTGCAAGATTTCACTTTTATAACACAGATTTTTAAAGGTTAGCCTCAAAGGTTAGGACCCTCTAGAGGGAGAAGGAGTGGAGGTAGGTACTTCAAAACACCTTCCCAGGACATACTTTGGTCAATATCTACCAAATCATATTATTGAGTTAGGACTAAAGTGAACTAAAGTGGACGAAAGTGGGTCACCGTACATGAATAATTAAAACAAAATTTGCATATTAATTTTACTTTTATTTGGTTAAATGGCTTTCTCGAAACTTATTTAATTTTATTTACGAACGTTTTATTAGTAATAAAGATACGTACCTTACGAATTAACTTACTTAACGAACTTCTACATTCATATATTTTTAATATTTATATTAGGGGGCTCACCTACTAGTTAATACCTCGCTCTTTAAGCTAAAGTTTGAATTTTGTTCCAGTTCTTTAAAAATGACCCCTTAATCACAAAGGCCGTTATTTAGAATAAATAACTCTTATGAAAGTACTAAAAAATCTTTGGCTTAAAGATTGAGGTACTGACTAGGGGGTGAACCCCCTCCCCCCACTCTGGATCCACCACTGTCATGGTTGCAGAGGTAGGTGTAACCTAGTAAAGAACAAACAACAGCCCACAGTAACCAAAACTTAAAAAAAATTTAAAAAAAATTACTATTGAGAAAAAGTTGCCACCATGGGACATTGATTGAGGAATGGTAACTATTATTTTGGTTTGTTTTAAAAGTAAAAGTTTATTCCAAAAAGAAGTTTATGGTGATTTCTAAAAAAAGCCTAAAACACATCAAAAATAATGTCAGATCAATATGAAAAGTGTACCACTGGAATCTTGCATAGTTGAAAAAATTGTACAGGGAAATATCAGTTACCCTCATTCAGTGGCAGATCCAGTAGTGAGGAGGTAAAGGGGCGCACGCCCCCCTAGTGTAGCCTAAAGTAGTGTAATTTACTGAATTTACTCAAGTTTGCGTTAATTAAACTTAATCCTAACACAAGTTTATTGAATCAAACTATTTTGCGCCCCCTAAATTTTTTTATTGGGTCCACCTATTCTTCCCCCCCCCCCAAAAAAAAAATCCTTGATCCGCACCTGTCCTCATTGAATAACAAGGAAAATCACTTTTCTCAATAATTCCAAACTTAATATATATCTTAAACTTACGTTTAAACTTACCTCCTATTTAAAACATAAAAAAATATTGCCCCCCCCCTAAGTTAGTATTGTAGAGCATTATTGGGCATATATAGGGGGGGGGGGGCGGTAATTCATTTCCGATATACTAGATTGTTATATACGTCATAAGCATAAAAAAAGTTGTCAATTGTTGCATTAAGTTTATTCCGAACTTAAAAATAAGATTTTGTATATATTTACCCATTTTTGTTGGAAATGAATTTTAGCCTTCACCCCTATATATACCAGTTCAGGGTATATATTTGCACATTAGGGGGGGGGGGACAAAAGTTTAAACTTACCTCTAAGTTACATAATAAATAAAATTACCACCACCCCCCTACTGTTCAAATATATACCCTGAATTGATATATATTGGGGTGGGGGATAAAATTCATTTCCAACAAAAATGATTACTATATTCTTAAAGAGCATAAAAAAGAGCATTAAAGAGCATAATTTACTTAATTAACTCAAGTTTGCGTTAATTAAACTTACTCCTGATGCAAATTTATCAGATCAACCTATTTTGCGCCCCCTAAATTTTTTATTGGATCCACCTATTTTGCCCCCCCCCCCAAAACAAAATCCTTGATCCACACCTGTCCTCATTGAATAACAAGGAAAATCACTTTTCTCAATAATTCCAATCTGAATATTTATCTTAAACTTATGTTTAAACTTACCTCCGATTTACATCAGAAACAAAATTTGCCCCCCCCCCCTTTATGTATAAATATATACCCTGAATTGGCATATATAGGGGGGGGGGAGGGGCTGAAATTCATTTCCGATAGAAAAGATTATTATATTTGTAATCAGCATAGAAAAAAGGCATCGAATGGTGTATTCACTTTATTTCTAACTCAATAATATGATTTGGTATATATTTACCCATTTTTGTTGGAAATGAATTTTATCCTTCACCCCTATATAGACCAATTCAGGGTATATATTTGCACATTCGGGGGGGGGGGGAAGTTTAAACTTACCTCTCATTTACATCAGAAATAAAATTACCCCCACCCCCCTAATGTGCAAATATAAACCCTTAATTGTTATATATTGGGGTGGGGGATAAAATAAATTACCAACAAAAATGATTACTATATTCTTAAAGAGCATAAAAAAGAGCATTAAAGAGCATAATTTACTTAATTAACTCAAGTTTGTGTTAATTAAACTTACTCCTGATGCAAATTTATCAGATCAACCTATTTTGCTCCCCATAATTTTTTTTAATGGATCCACCTATTTGGCCCCCCCCCCCACTCCCCCCAAAAAAATCCTTGGTCCGCACATCCCACATTGAATAACAAGGATATTCACTTTTCTCAATAATTCCAATCTGAATTATTATCTTCTCTGAAAATCAAATTTAAATAACGAATTTGTTATATTAATAAACCTTTTAAAATATAATGTTTTGTTTGCCAATGATGAATTAGCAAGTTCTGCCTATAGGCCTAGCAACAGTTGGACAAAAACCCGTTTCATGACGGTTGACAAAAGCTTATAACAGGAAATCGATGAACAGAACAAAGCAATATTGCGTAATAATTAAATGCATGAGCGATTCCTATATGTCCGACTATAAGAAGATTTAACACTTCTTAGTAAATTTAAAAATAGGAAGCGTTGTACAAGCAAAACTATTTGAATTAATAACCTACTTGTTCACAAATCCACGAGCAATTTAATGGTACAAAAATTAAGTTTCTTGGTGGTATAATACAGTAATTAGAGTAGTTTAAATGTCAAAAAGTTTTTAGAGTGATTAATGCATCGCAGGTGGCCGGAATCAGAGACTTTTGGCCAGGAATAGGACGATGATTCATTCCTATCAAAGATTCTGTGCGAGAATAGGCAGGTGGCCGACTACTGGGTGTTTTACCCTATTTGTAAAGAGCATAAAAAAGGCATAGAGTGGTATGTTGACTTTATTCATATGTCCATAATACAAATAACAAAAAAATTACCCATTAGGCTACTATTATATTTGATAGTAGGCCTACAGAATGAGAATTAATATGATGAATTTTTTCTAGTAAATGACCCTAGCCTACAGCAGATTCTACATCTGATTTTACTCACACATCAAAATTAAAGTCTTAGGAAAAATGTGCCAAAATTAGCTTAAGAGAAATACGACAAAAGTAAGCTAGCCTCATATGAGAAAGGCCGTTTATTATAGCCTCATATGAGAAAAAATGATGATGATGATGATGAACGAATTAAAGACCCCTCTTGACTGCTTGGTCACTTGGGTCTTCTTTCAATAAATCTGGATCCCACTTTAGTTAGTCAATCATCAATAATCTCCTCTGTCACATTAATTAATCATAATTATTCTTCCCACCAAATCGTCCTATCTCTCCCAATGGCACTTATAAACTGTACAACCAGCTTTAGGACTTGTATATTATCACTATTATTTGCAAATCCTCCCAAAATCAAATTTACAGTCAACTGTTTTCTTCTTTCATGAAAAAAGGCACTGATATGCTGTCTTTGGAGAATGTACTTATCACAATCTATAAGAAGATGTACCAGACTTTCTTCTTTGTCACAAAACTCACAGTTACTTGACTCTGCTTAAAACTTTGTCCTGTATAACTTTGTACCTGCATGGCCTGATCTAAGACGAAATGCTAATCTTCCCTCTTTCCTACTTAATCCTTGGTACACATGTCTCTCAAACTTTCTTGCTACTTTTCGGGTAACAAAACAATTTCTGGATTGATTTCTGCTATCCTCAAAATCATACGTTCTTACTGATTGTATCAATTGATCTAATTGCATTGCAGATCTAGGAGTTGAACCACTAGTAAATACACTTATTGTTTTGCATGCCATTTTAGCAGCTGTGTCAGCACTCTCATCCCCAAAATCTGAACATGGGCTGGGATCCACTAAGACATATGTTTGCTGTTGACATAAATGATACTATTTCCGTGTAACACAATACAACTTCTCTTGAAATTTTCCCATTATGATCAAAATTGGCGAGTGCCTCCAATGCACTTTTTGAATCTGACAAGAATACAGTGTTTCTTTGGTTGCTAAGATCTTCTTTAGCAAATACAATTGCTTCTTTTATGGCTATTACTTCAGCCTGGAAGATTGTTGCCTCTGAATGCAGTTTAAATGACTTTGACACTTGTATCAATGGAATGACAAAGGCGGCTCCTACTGCAGAAATTGGGTTACTTTTCTTAGATCCATTTGTATATATATATCAAGGAATCCCGTGTATTTTTCTGCCATCATTAATTTAAAGTTTATCCTGGAATTATGGTATCCATTCTTTTCAAACTTAAGATTGCAATGTAGCTTAATTGTCTCCCAAGGAGCAGGTAATGCAATTTCTGGAACTTTTAACATATCTGTCATTTTTAGTGTCACTCCAAACTGTTCACTGATATGACAAGACATTTCAAAGATATTTTCCTGGTTTCTCTTTTTAAACTTATTTGATGTAACAATTTTTCTTGGTTTAACTATTCTTGATCTAACTGGGTTTGTATTATCTGCTGTCCACAATTTTTTGATATATTTGGACATTTACCTTTCTCCTGGTTTCCAGGCTTTCAAGTCCTGACTCTGACATTAAAAAGACAATAGGGGTAATCTTTCTAGCTGCAAAGGCAATGCGTATAGCTGCATTCTGTACGGAATTCAACCTTGCTAGGGTTGTGTTACTGCCTGAGGAATAAATCACGGAAGCATATTCTATCTTAGACCTAATATATTTTATATAAAACTCCATCATAAAACTGGGTTTTTTCCCTCAGCTAACAGTTGTAAGCATCTTCATAAGATTCAGCCTTTTAACGCAAGCAGCCTTGGTCATTTCAATATGTGGTTTCCAATTCAAATTTTTCTCTATATTCACACCCAGGAACTTTGTTTCACTCACAAACTCAATCTGCTGGCCATAAAATCTAATTATTGGGGTAACTTTCATTTTCTTCCGAGTTATTAACATGGCTTTTGTTTTATGTGTTGAAGATTTGAGATCAATATCAGTCGCCAAGTTTTCAACTTGCACTAATACTTCTGAAATAGCTTTGATTCCCTCTTCCAATGTCCTTGCCATAACCCACAAAGTGTTATCATCAGCGAAAATTCCCGCGTATGAATCTCCTTCTCCAATAGGGATATTATACTCTCCCATATTGTAAAAATCCAGTCCTAAGGCTGACCCTTGAGGTACTCCCCTTCTTCCTCTTACTAGGGCTGTTGACATTGTATTTCCTACTCTCACTGTCACTGCTCGGTCTTCAAGATAATTTTTACTTAGCAGCAACATTCTACCTCTAATTCCAGCCTCAATTATTCCTGACAATATTTGTCTATATACAATGTTATCAAACGCGCCCTTGACGTCAAGGAAAACTGTAATCATTACAAGTCTATTCTGGAGAGCATATAAAGCATCCTGTTTAAAGAAAAGCAAATTTCTATGGTACTTTTGTTTTTCCTGAAGCCGCATTGTATATCTTTAAGGCCGCCCCTTTTTTCTACTTCATAGTTAAGTCTTTACTTAACAAGTCGTTCATATACTTCCGCTAAAACTGGGAGCAAAGTTATGAACCGCTGGTCTTCCAGTTTTGAATTGTCCTTTCCTGGTTTTGGGATCATAATTTCTTGGCCCCTTTTCTATGCACTTGGAAAATATCCATCATTCCAAGCAAAATTGATGATGGCAAGCAACACCATAATCCACTGCTTTGGCAAAGCTTGAACAAACTGTGGATAAATCATACTTCCCCTGGTGAGGTAATAGGGAGATTTCTTATTACACTGTCAATTTCAACATTAGAAAATGGCTGATTATAAGGGCTCTGCAAATCCTGATTTGCCATTCTTTTAACTTTAGTTGTCATTCTGGCCACTTCTGTAGCATTTGGATCAGTATTTCTTATTGTCTTATTTAGATAATTAGCACTTGCATTCGTCTTATCTTGATCTGTAACTAGTAACTGATTATTGTACACTACAGGGGGTTGGATTTTCTGGGTGAAGGTTTGTTTTGCATTTGTTTGATGAAAACATAGACCTTACTTACTGGTTTCCGGAAATCCAAATTTTTAATAAACTCTTCCCAGCTCTTTTTCTTGGCTTGTGAAATCGCTCTCTTAAATGCTGCATAAGCTCTTTTCACCTCAATATATTTTTATATTGTTGTTGCTTGTTCATACTCATTTTTTCTTCTTAGATATTTCTTTTTAGCTGCATCGCAATCTTTGTTCCACCATATACATGAATTCCTTTGTCCGTGGAACTTTTGTCAGTGGAACAGCTTTTGTTGCTGCTTCAATTATGCTGTCCTGGAAAACCTTCACTTTGTCATCAACATGTTGCTCCCTTTCTACTACAGCCAAAATGTCTTTTTGTTCAAGAAGTTCTTTAAACTTTCTCCAATCTGCCTTCTTGATTTGAAACTTAGTAATCTTGTTTGTCTCAAATTTATCAGAAATCTCAAACCAACCATCACAAACATTTAATAAAATTGGGGCATGGTCACTAAACAAAGATGTATTTACTAAGGTTGACACAGTTGCTGATGCCACTAGATCTGGGCTAGTGAAAGTCAAGTCTATAGTGGTGGAAACTCCTGTGATAGGATTTTTTCGGGTTGGAAGCCCTTTTGGTGTAATTAAGCATATATTATTTTCCAGTAACATATCTTCAAGGCTTTTACCTGAAGCATCAATAAAATCACAATTACACCAGACTTTACTATGGGCATTAAAATCCCCTATTAAAACCTTTTAGGTCCCTTACTATTTTTGGTAATGATTAACAATCCTGCTAATGAATCAGCCGATCAATGGAAGTTTTTGGATGACATGTCATTGCTCGAAAAGTGTAGAAGCAATATTAAGAGTAGAGCAATGTAAGTTCTCGAAGACGGTGCATGTGAAGCAGCCCAGTCAAAAGTAAAAGTGAATTCCAATAAATCTAATATTATGACCCTTAGTTTTCTTAAATCAAAGCCATTGTTTACAATGCCAATACCTAATGAAGTAATCACAACAAAAACTAAACTCTTAGGCGTCACACTGACTAGCGATTTGGAAAGGGAGACCTACATTTCCTCTACTGTTAAACAAGCTAGTGCATCTGTCTCTCCTTAAGCTATTTGCTAAATTTTCATCCCCATCTTCAAATATTTTCTGACTTTACATATCTTTTATCTGTCCACTGCTTGAGTATGCTTGCCTGATGTGGCATTTTGGCCTTACGGTGGATAAGTCCGATAGGATAGAAATTATCCAGAAAAGAGCCCTGAGAATTATTTACTGTCAGGGCAAAATACCTTATATTCTCCTCCTCAAGGAACTCCACCTTCCTACCTTGGCAGCGCGACTTGTTACTCTTTGCACTAATTTCGGAAATAATCTGCGTCGTAACCCACGCTTTAAATGTATACTCCCAGCCCCTTATTGACCTCTAAAGCCCCGTTTACCTCGATCAAAAGCACAGAAAATTCCGGTTCTAAATTCTATTAATGCAAGAACTGAGAATTACAGAAAGAGCTTTGTGCCAGCGTTCGTTTAAATTATAAATAAATGAAAATTGTAATGTATCATGTTAATGTGTCATGTGTATTGTTAATGTCTTAGTTTGTTTGTTTCATTTTCATTTGAAAGACCAGTTGGGTTCATTGCTGTATGCTCTTATAATGTACTTATGTTTTTTTTTTAGATATATATACAATGT
Source organism: Artemia sp. Qi Xiang Cuo (assembly GCF_049724085.1). Lineage (NCBI taxonomy): Eukaryota > Metazoa > Arthropoda > Branchiopoda > Anostraca > Artemiidae > Artemia > Artemia sp. Qi Xiang Cuo. The sequence continues at coordinate 45,439,809 of NC_142799.1, read as the reverse complement.
AGGCTAGCTGACAGAAAGCAACAAGTTCGGCAGTTTGATGTTGTAGGAATTTGTTTGTTGATAAAATATCATTCATTCATTCAAAGTATCATTCACCTACTCTAGAAAAATCTTGCAAAATCAATAATAAATAGAGAGACGTGCCTGGGTGAGAATAGGCTACGTAATTTATGTCCTTTGTTAGTAGCGAAGAAACTGGATTTGCCATATCCTATAATAGTTCCCACAAAAATAATAGTGTCCCCCATAACGCTTCATCATTTTTTTTTCAATTATGTGATTACTCGTTTTAAACTTTGTTTCTTTTCAGGATTCATTTATTCATCCATATCGGAATCTGTTTTCCTTGTGTTATCTTTTTTAATTTCTGTTTCTTTTAGGTTTCACTGCTTTATTCATAGTAATTCTGCTTGTTTCAAGATTTAATTTTTATGTAACTTTGTTTCTCGTAATCTTAGGTCTTAATATTTGTTCTTTTCTTTTCTATGAGGATTTTTTTTACATTCATTTGTGATGATTTTTTAATAGATATGGTTTAATGATTGGTTAATTACAAAAATATCAGCAAATCTAATCGGTTTTTCTGCGGAAGAAATAAATTGATAGATTGCATTTTAAATCCAGGTAATGTTCTAATATCCAGTCAAAGTGTTTGATCAGCAGTGAAATAAAGTGCAGTTTGTTGTGGTAATATTTCCAATATAAAATTTGGAGAAGTGAAGATTTGGATTTTATTCATATATATTGAAAATTTAAGTATCTTTTTTTACAGGGCTGAAGACATCGTGACCTCCAATTTTGCTGACATTCTTGAATGTAAAATTTTTGTTTGTTCTTAATTTGTTTTTCTATTTTACAAGTTTGCAAAATTTGAAAACAACTGATCGACTTTGTACTCCCCAAAAACCAAAAATAAGAGATACCTTCTTTTCCAGTTATGAAGTGCATAAACATTCTTGGACATCTCTCAATGGTCTCACATAATATCACTTTGATATCTGTTTATGGAGCCAAAAGTGTAGGATAAGCCTGCTTATTTGCTATGACTACTATTACTACTACTAACACCAACTCACCGCAGCACCTAGCCACCTGAGGCTAACACAGCTACGCGAGCTCCTCCTCTATCCAAATCTATTTAAGACTCTTTAAACCTTCCCATGAAGTTTCCATTTTCTGTAATTTTTTTTATGACATCCTCCCGCTCAAACCGTGGACGAGCTGCTTTCTGTTTAGCCCTTGACGGTTGGCCGAAAATGAAAATCTTTGGCAATCTGTAATCCTTAATCCGTGAAACCTATCCTAGCCATCTCAACCTTTCTCTCATTATAGCCCTAGAAAACGGTATTGAAGCACACTTTTCGTGCAGCCTACTGTTTCAATTACTTGCTATAAGGATATCAAGAGGAGATGTGAGCTGAGATCGCAATCTAATAGCAGCAGCAAAATTTTCTTAAATTGAATAGAGACAAAACACCAAAAAGGCCCCATAAAGCTCAGTCATGGACTCGGAGTTATTGACTCGGAGAAATTGTGGGTTAGGGAATCCAAAAAAATCTTTAAGTTTGAGATAGAAAATTGATGGGAAGCCCTGTCTTTACTATGTAATCGTGATGGTGTACAAATCTGGAAAAACATGAAGCTGTGCATCCACAACAACAAGGTAGTTACCTTTGGATACCGCAAGACCACTAAGGATCAGTAGTTGTCTAACCAAACTTATATCTAACCTGGTTATCTAATAGAGAATAAGAAAAAGTTAAAAACATCACTTAGTCAAGGGCAAGTCTCCGATCGCCATCAAAGTCCAACACAAAAAAAAGAGCCACAGATGTGGTGGTAGATAAGACCGCCAGGAAATACCTACAAAACTTGCTTGAGTGGATGATAATTCAGGCAGAAAAGGCACCGAAGAGAGGCGACACGAAAGCTGTGTATTCAATTACTATTAAGATTGTTTGCAAGAGGCTTGCTATTCAATATGAACCAGTAAAAAACATCTCAAACTTCCTGATAATTGAACAGTCTTTTTTGAATAAAATATTAGACAGTGGAGTCTCATTTTAGCTTTGAAGGAGTGAAGACCTCTGTTACTGCAAGATTTGGAAAAAAAGCAGATGTGTCGCTTAGCCCGCAGTGAAAAGTGATAAAAGTCAAACTACATTATAGCCAATAAAGTGCAGCAGACGATAGCACAAAAATCCATCGAATTATTCGAACTAGTCTGTGTATTAATCACCAGCACATTACGAAAACAATCCAGTGAATATTAGCTACTCGAGGCATGACCATGGCTTCCAATAGCCAGCTTTAACTTACGCTTTCACCAGTAGCAGTGACAATGGCTGTGGGCACTGATACCGGCGGCCAAAATCAAACCGAAATTATTAAAAGGCACTGGCCCTTTGAATTTCCAATCGAATGAGCCTTTTATAAGGTTTCTACGACAGCGCCTTCTATAAAACCTTATATGCCCCCAGGGCATAAATTACAATCCTTGCCCTGAGGGCTGTGGGGGGGTGTCCTCCTCAAAAACATAATTTCTATCTGGAAATCAACTACGCTGAACAAAATGGTTATCTCACAATTTTGATTGGATGTGTTTGGGGAAATGGTGGGCGTGGAAGGGGTGTTAGTTGCCTTCCAATCACTTTCGACTATTAAAAAGGGCACAAGCCACTCCAATTTCCAATTGAATGAGCCCTTTTCTACGTTTCCACGACAACTTCTTCGATACGAAGTGCCCTGCTCTAAAGGAAAAAAATAATAAATTATACATTGTGCCAACATCGTTCTTATATTCCCTCAGGGCATAACTTAAAACCCTTGCCCCGAGGGTTGTGGGGGAGTGTACTCCTCAAAAATATATGTTTCTATCTCTAAATCAACTACGCTGAACAAAATGGCTATCCCAAAATTTTGATTGGATGTGTTTGGGGGAATGATGGGCCTGGGGGGGCCTAGTTGCCCTCCAATCACTTTCGACTATTATAATGGGCACTAGCCCTTTGAATTTCCAATCGAATGAGCCTTTTTTGAAGTTTCTACGCCAATGACTTCTATAAGAACCTTATATGCCCCCAGGGCATAACTTGCAACCCTTGCCCTGAAGGCTGTGGGGAAGTGTCCTCCTCAAAAACATATTGTCTATGTGGAAATTAACCACGCTGAACAAAATGGCTGTCTCAAAATTTTGATTGGATGTGTTTTGGGAACCAGTGGGTGTGGAAGGGGTTTTAGTCGCCTTTCATTCACTTTCAACTATTGAATAGAACAAACGCCACTCCGATTTCCAATAGAATGAGCCCTTTTTGAAGTTTCTACGACAAAGTCTTCGATACGAAGTGCTCTGCTCTAAAGGAAAAAAAAATAATCAATAATACATTGTGCCAACATCGTTCATATATGCCCTCAGGGCATAACTTAAAACCCTTGTCCCGAGGGTTGTGGGGGAGTGTCCTCCTTAAAAACATATTTTCTATATGGAAATCAACTACGCTGGGGGGGGGGGCTAGTTGCCCTCCAATCACTTTCGACTATTACAAAGGGCACTAGCCCTTTGAATTTCCAATCGAATGAGCCTTTTTTGAAGTTTCTACGACAACGACTTCTATAAGAACCTTATATGCCCCCAGGGCATAACTTACAACCCTTGGCCTGAAGGCTGTGGGGGAGTGTCCTTCTCAAAAACATAATTTCTATTTTGAAATCAGCTACGCTGAACAAAATGGCTATCTCAAAATTTTGATTGGATGTGTTTGAGGGAATGATGGGCGTGGGGCAGGGGCTAGTTGCCCTCCAATCACTTTCAACTATTAGAAAGGGCACACGCCACTCCAATTTCCAATCGAATGAGCCCTTTTCGAAGTTTCTACGACAACTCCTTCGATACGAAGTGCCCGGGTATGAAGAAAAAAAAATAACACATTGTGCCAACATCGTTCTTTACTTAAGCAGCGCTATTGCGCTGCCTATGATGTCCCATTGTTTACACACGCAACTTTACGAGCTCTGCTCTCTGTTGGGGGTTAATATTTTTCTGTATGTTTATGTATATTAAATAAAGTCAAGTCAAGAACTAAATTGAAAGACCCTACTCACGCCGAGGTCGTCAAAAAAGTGGTTTTGCAGTATCTTGGGAAAGGCTAAGGATATTAAAATAAAAATTTCGTGAGAGGTTGAGGAGGATGTTGAACTGAATCCAAAAGACAACATATGTTTCCAAATTGTGAAAATTATGTATCTCCAATATTTCAGAAACGGCTAATGATGTCAAATTGGATCTTTCAGGGCAGGCTGAGAAGGATGTGAACTAAGCTAAAATACATTATATCCATCCTGGTTGTCAAGTATGACGTACCTGCAATATCTCAGAAACGACGAAGGTTTTTAGGCTTAAGTTTTTAAGGTGTATTAAAGCGGGACTTGGAACTAAATTAAAGTATACTATGTGAATCCAGGTTGCAAAAAGATATATCTCTTAAATTCAAAAACAGCTAATGATATTCAGCAGATACTTTAAAGTGTTGCTGAGGAGGACGTTAATATAAATCAAAAGACACCACGTGTATCCAAGTTGTCAAAAGCATATGCCTGAAATAACATAGAAAAGCGAATAGCTTAAACTCACAGGGAATGTTGATATGTTGCAATAACACAAAA